>NW_020955334.1:27275-214014 GCF_003031625.1 Empidonax traillii | reverse complement strand
TCCTATGAAATGTCAGATATATTCATGGCAACTGGGATATTTCTCATAAAGGATCATCAGACTTAAGCATTTTTTTCTGATTTATAATTAGCAGCTTTGCCTTTCCAGTCAATCCTATTCTACAAGTTAACATAATAGAAGTTTCCTTCTGTTCCCTTTGAGATCTGTTGCTTGACACATATGATATAGGTTTGTTTTTTTTTTTTTCTTTCTTAATTTGGTTGCCATATCCCCAGGGAAACAGGAATTAGACTGTCATTTATTGAGTGTTTTTGAGAACAGTTGCCCAATCACCACCTCTTAAAAACCACTTGGCTAGTTATGCCACACTAAGTAGGGATTGCCAGTGGGTACTATGAAAAGTATGTTCCCCATTCTAAGATGAAAGACATTGCAAAGCATTTAAATACACTGTTGAGAATAAATAGAACCACTGAGGAGCGAATGGTTATTTTCAGATACAAGCAGAAATTGCATAAGTGAGTGATTGTGTAAAGCAGCTCTGTTGAGCAGAGAAGGTCATTCAATAATAAATTCAAGAATTATTTTCAGAACTTCTGTTGTTAAATGAGTGGCAGCATTTGTCCAGATTGTTTTTGGTTTGACAGTTGTGATAAGGAATCCACTTTGTTCCAGTCCTTGTAGTATGTTTCTTCACTTATCCCAACCCAAGAAGCCGCATAGAAAATGACCGGATATAATTTCTACCACAGCCTATGAGAACAGAGGCTTATTTAATTTCCAAAACCATCCTGCTTCATGTATTATTCCTGCAATTTAATGTAATGACTTTTTTAATGTTTCACTTGGATTCACTTCAGTAAAATGTCCTTTACCCTCCCTCCTTCCAGTTTCCTGCTTAGAAATTGCAGATTAATGAGAATTTACGTGGTTGAAATTAATTCTACTCCATCAACTCTCAACTATTTGTGAGTGGTTTACAAGTTGTGGGTTAGTTGAACTGCAGATGCAGGGACACCAAGCTGGCTCCTTGCAGAGTTGAGTCTGGTCTGGCAAGAATTGTATGTTACTGCCCAGTGCTGTGGGAAGGTGGCTTTACTGTTTCTAGGGCCAGGTTGGCCCAGAAACAGTTCAGACACCTTGTTGGCTCCACCAGACAGGGTAGTCATCGACTACCCTCCTTACCAGCTGACAGCTGATGATAAATTCCTTTCTGAAACAAGACCAGGTTTTGGGAATACTTAACAACTAATGTTTGAGGAAGAAACGGTTTTTCTGAGTAAAAACCTAATTTCTGGTTAAAACATATCTATTTGCTCAGTGGAAGTATTCTTCTGGGATAAGAATAACAAGGGCATTTAGTTTTTTTTAAAGCTGCTTTTAATCATATCACAAATTTCCATCCCATCTGATGTTGAATGGAGTGAAATGGAATGAAATAGAATGTAATAGAATTAAACAGAATAGAAAAGAATAGAATATTTCAATTGGAAGGCACCTGCCATGAATGTTTAGTCATTCTGCCTGACCATTTCAGGGCTGACCAAAAGTTAAATATTAAGGGCATTGTCCAAATGTCTCTCGAACACCAACAGGCATGTTGCGCAGGAATGTTTTAACCTTCCCTCTGATTTCAACCGTGGAAATTTCCTAAAGAAACAACATTTAGAAAAAGAAATTGTTGTGGAGAGACAGGGCACTTTGATTTTCCTCCTAAAGGTGTTAGAGTGGGTGTTTGCTTACAGGCACTGCTCAGTCATACGCCTGTCCCTTCGGAAGTGGGCAATGCAACAGTCATTTTCCCAGGAGATGCTTGCCTCTAGGACTAAGAAGACTGGTACTTCCAGCTAGCATACCTGACTGCGTAGCAGATACCTGCCTAGAAGCCTGATTTTCCTCAGGCTCTTGGACTTCTGACATAATATGTGGGAGACTGGAGGTACTGAGAATGACAGATCCTTGGTAAGGGTCCAGCTGTTAGGACATTGAAACAGCAGTAAGTGGGACCAGCCAGCACAGTAAAGGCTGCATCAAAGCTTTCCTTTTTATTTTCCTGCAAACTGGGAAAAGTCTGTGGAGCCTATGAGCCAAATTGTGCCAGGGAATTTAACGGGAGAATGCTTGTTAGCACAGACCAAAGGGATCCAGACTTACAGACAGGAATATTTCTTGCCTGGGAATATTTGCATGGCATAGGGGTAACTTGAGGAAGGTTACATAAAATATCTGGCTTCTGGGGGAGCTAGTCATTACTCATCTGGAGTCTCTACAGAGGGATCCTCCTGATGCCCAGCTCTATAACAGACAGTCTGCATTCCTCCATCCCAAATACGCTGTACAGCAAGGCTGTTCAAGAGCCATTAAAACATCTCTAAATTATACTGTTAGTTATTGACAATGAGTTTAAAATATTTTTGAAAAGGAGCATATTACAGGAGATCCTTACTTTATACTGTTTCTGGAGAAAAAACGTTGAACAAGAGCAGATTCAGAGAATGTAGAATATAACCTGCTGCTCACTGACTGCCAGTGAGCATTGCTGTCCATTTAGGACCATGGGAAAAAAAGAAAAACTAAATTATTAACTGCACATACTTGAAAAGAATCTTAAAGATTACATCAGATTGCATGAAACCTCTTTATCAAACTCCACATCAACAACTGTGAATATATTAACTCTGAATTTGATACAGCATTTAATTGGGCCAGGGATCTGGCTTAGCTCCCAATTGAGCCTCCTGAACTTTTGTGCTGAGAAACTTCTTCTCATGCCTTGTTTTTCTAAGGTTATCTGTTTTCTGATAGAGTCTTCTGGGTACTGAAATATTGAGAATGCATTAAAAAACACCAGTTTATTCAAAACTAGGTTTGTAAAAATTAGTAAATGATGAGTCCTGCATGAGTGTTGAGAAAGCCAAATGACAGAGGTGAAGGGGAAAGTTTACATGAAAAAAAAGCCTAACCTGAATTTAATTTTCTTTTACTGTAACAGAAGCTGCATATCCAGGGCAACAAGAAGCTTTAGGAATCTTATCCTATAATGATGAACTTTAGGTATTTCTGAATACAACACTGATCTCCCTACGTATTTCTTGAGAAATGTGAAACTTCAAATATGCCGCATGACATTAATTCTCTTCATACACCTATATATGTGACCTTAGAAAGTATCTCTTTAGGATGGAGTCTTATCTTCCAAATTTTTTTTTCTTTTGAGAAAGGTTTCTAATGCATTAATTCATGATATGTATAGCAGGCTTCTTCCTTTGTTGTGGGCATATCTTAACTTTTCTTTGAAGTAAAACTTACACTCCTTGAAACTGATGAATGGTAGTGCAAAGAAAAGACTTGTACTAGCATTATCTACTCCTGATGATTTCAGATTTCTGGAATTATCTGTTCTAGAGTAAAGGAGATTCAGGGAAACCCCAAAATTAAGAAATGCCTTTGTGACTGATTTTTCAGCCTTGTTCTTCCAGCTGTCAGCAGAGTCTCTAGAAGACTGCCGGGGTGTAAATTCTGAAATCTCTTATTCCTTTCAGCGCAGATTTTCCGCAGCTGTGAAGATATGTAGCACCTCAGAGCACTGAAGTATTAATATGGGAAAATCTACTAGGAGAAACTAATTCAGAGAGAATTTATGGACCTTCACTTTTTTACAAATACTTTTTGAGAGTGCTTATCAGGCAGAAGAGAATCCCAGGGCAAAGACTGTTGTATTCATTTTCAATCAGAATGACAATCTTATTATTCTGTTTTTCAATATGGTAGGAATATATTTTCTCTTGGTATTACAATGCCCTTTTCTAAGGAAGCAGCAGTAAACTTTATCTGAGGCATGTTAATGAAGTCTTTCGACAGAAGACAGACTTCATAGGAAACTCACACCTCACTTTAATTCAGCTCTCAAAAGCAAGGGCATGAAGAGCTACACAGCCTTTTTAAACTTTGCAAATTTTTTTTGCTAAATTTTGCTTCCTAACAATATAGAATTATAAAAAATATGGAAAAAGCCCTTCCTGTTTGTGGTGTTAGTTCAGTTTGGCTGTCAGGTTTCGCTCACAACACAGCACTAATGATTCCTCTTCCTCCAAATGTCCTGTTAAAAACAGTGTGATACTCCATTAGAACAACTTATAAATTATATGCTTCACCACCTTCCTTTGAAAAAATGGGGACGAGTGAGGAGACTGTCAGAGAGTTTAAGGAGCAGTTTAGAAGTTTTCCTCTCTGCAGCGAGGAGTAAGTATTTCCATCTTTCACAGAAGAGCTTTAGCCTGTTCCAACTACTCTAAATAGATTGAGTGCACAAAGTGAAGTTGTCTAGAACCACTGGAGACAAATTGAACACTTCAGAAGATAAAAGAATCTAGTTTCCATCCCCACTTTGAGCTGAGAATCAATGAAGAGATCTCCTATCTCAAGGAGCGTTTTGCATGGTATTTATCCTTCAGCTGCCTGGAAGAGGGCTTCAGTCACACACTGGCTGGAAAGGAAGTTCCTTTGCTCCATTGCCTTTAGGTGATATCTGACCTACAGTCATTGCAGATACACCTAAAAATATTTTAATTTTTTGGCGGTTTGCAGCATCAGGGAGCCCCCGGTTCATGCTAACTGACAGAATATTTTACTTTTCTTGATGGGTGGCTTTTCCCAGGCTATCTGTGCTACCTAAGTTAACAGCTACCAGTGTCTCAGATAATAGATATTCAGGAACTTCGTTAATTCCAAATTACCTGCAGACACTGTGCTTCAAATTTGCTGTTTGTTTATAATTCTTGAAGAGAAAAGGGAATAAAGGCAGTTTTTTAATGTTAACATATTCCTTAAAAAACTTCTCCAAATAACAAACAACAAATGACTGGAAGATATGTGAGTCACTGAGAACTGTTATTTCAAGATTGTTGTGATATAAAGCTTTTTATAAAATTATGAAGCTTCAATTAATTTTATCCTCCCTGTTGGAGTGAGAGGAATTCCAGAATCTCACTACTCTAATTTTGCAACATCTTTATTTAACTCCCAGAAAAAAAATATTGTGTCATCATCCTCCAACTTCAATTTCTATCTTCTTTCTTTATTCTTTGTTTCTCAGGTGATGTACTGATTGGGTCTGTCTTAGATGGAGTCAATTTTCTTCAAACTAGCCCATATGGTGATGTATTTTGGATTTGAGACTAAAAGAGTGCTGATAACATGCCAGCATTTTGGCTATTGCTCAACAGTGCCTGCATAGCATCTACCTCTCTCTGTTTCTCAAGCTGCCTCCCCAGCAAGGAGGCTGGAGGCAAGCAAGAGTCTGGGAAGGGACACAGCTGGGACATCTGACCCCAACTGGCCAGAGGGACACTCCAGGCTATATAATGTAAGGCTCAGCAATAAAAGCTCAAGGAAATGAGGAGAAAGAGAGTGACCTTCATGATTACGATTTTTGTCTTCACAAGTAACCATTACCTATGTTGACTGTCAGCTTTCCTGGAAATGGCTAACCATTTGCCTTCCGGTCGAAAGTAGTGAGTGAACACCTTATTTTGCACTGCTCTGCATGCAGCTTTGCTTCACCTATTAAAATGTTTTTATATTCGCCCACAGTTTTTCAGCTTTCCTTCCAATACTCTGCCCCTCCATGCTGGGAGTGAGTGACGGGGTGGATGCTTAGCTTCTGGCCAGGATCAACCCACTACCAAGACAGAGAACAACCACACTTTCTTAGTCTCTTCCAGGCCTTATTTTTCTAGCTCTTCTTAGAGCTGGAACATGTTCAGCCATTCCCTATAAGTTCCATTTTGTATCCTTTTTCCTGACTACAAACTGTCTTCTATTTATTTATTTATTTAGTTAGTTAGTTAGTTAGTTAATTAGTTTTAATTTTTCCTCTAGTGAGAATATTTCTACTGATACACCCCAGGGCGTGGTTTTCTTTTTAATTGCACTATGGTGCATCCCACTTAGGCACACTAAGTTTCTGATTGCTACTTCTTGTAGTGAATAATACTAAGTATTTCTTCTTTGAGCAGCACAGCTCAAAAAAAAAAAAAAGGAAAATGTTGATTGTTTACGTCATCAGAGGTGTGTTCACACTCCTAAAAAGGCAAATAGTAGTTTACTACTATTATGTATTATGCTAGTATACACCGAAGGAAAACATTCGCACTTGCTCACACAGTCTGCAAGACCTGTACAAGGAGGTCAGGCTTCAAATATCTGAAACATCCGTGGCACTTTGTAGAGAGTAAAGTATGAACTCTTAAACTCTGTGATTCAGATTTTGAACTGTGTCAAATTTTGTGAAAAATATTAAGCTTAGAGTGGATTACACAAGTCTTAGAAGGGCAAAGTGTCATGTGGCTTTTACAAACCATTATGCACTACAAGATGAACTAAGACACTGCTAAGGCAGAGTTCATCTCATCTAATGTAAATATATTAAACA
Organism: Empidonax traillii; assembly: GCF_003031625.1. Classification (NCBI taxonomy): domain Eukaryota; kingdom Metazoa; phylum Chordata; class Aves; order Passeriformes; family Tyrannidae; genus Empidonax; species Empidonax traillii. Next base: position 207,620 of record NW_020955334.1, on the reverse strand, counting down.
GTAAGGTAAACTTATTTTTGGGCAGACTAAAGCTGCCTTTTTTTTTTTTCTTTTAAGGGATACAGGGTTTCCAAGATACAACTGCGATTCAGCTCAAAATTTAGACAGGTATATCTGTAGGCATTTACACCACAGTCATTTAAACCAAGTTGGCTGAAACTGAAGTTGAATACTGCTCTTAATGTTAGGTGATATGAATACTTCTTTTGAGTTATTTTGCCACTTGGGAAGGGTTTTCTAAAAACCCTCCATTTCCACCTTGATTTTTTTTTTTTTTTAAGTTTCATTAGATAGTTTAATAGTTTAATTAGATAGTTTAATAAGCTTAATTCAGTTTCTTTTCAGATCTGAATCTGATTTTTTTTACACATTAACATGAAATGGCAAAGAAGGGACTAAGAGAATCAGGTTCAAATGAAAGCATAAACTTCATTCCCTCTCCTTCTTCCTCCAGCTAAGGAGATTTCTGAGTGCTTGCTTCCTGGATCATAAATTTTTCTTGCCCTGTATTTTAGCTTTTTAATTACTTTTTATCAGGAATGAACAGAATTTCTGTCAAGCCAAGATATTTTTTCACTTAGTTAAAAAAAAAAAAAAAGAAAGAAAGAGGGTTATATACTTGGGAAAATTACAGAAAGACAGTTCATGGGCTGTAGCAAGTGAGAACTACTGGTGTAAAATGATTATCAATTACTCATTTTCATCCAACTATCTCACTGGATCCATTCTACCTACTATATTGTAGTGCATTTATCAACTTAATTCAGGCAGTTAGTAATTCGATTTTCTCATTTCATTATTCTGTGTAGAGACCAATTGTTTTTGTAATTATGGTAATAAACTATATTTAGATCTGATTTAACCTCCCACTATTTTAGGCATCTCAGTTAAATGTAAGCTGTGATCCTTTTTGGTCTCACCAGTACAGAATGTTCCCTTTATGTTTGAGCAAAGAAGAAATGGGATTATCCAGGAAATTTAGACATAAAGAGGCCTCACTTAAGAAATTTAATCAGGCAGGTTGGGTTTTGTCCATGGTCAGTACCACAGAGAGAGAGAGATACATGATTCACTGTTTTAAATTCCAGTAAGGTTCTGGTAAATCTGGCATTGTTTTCCTTTAACACTCTTCTTGAAATTTAGCTTAAACTTTCCTAAGGTTTTTGTGCATCTGCTAGCTTGAAACATTGGAAGATTCTGAGCTTTCACAGCTTCCCCTGATGTTAGTCAAAGTTACATGCAAAGTAGGTATACATGTAACTCTGAGGATCTGGGTTATTTCAGCGTAATTTTCTGTTGTTATTTTTCTGAGCAGCGGTTGGGTCCAAACTAGGATAGAAATCAATGACAGTATGAGGTCAATCTCCTAATTATTTACGCACTACCTTAAAAAGTGCCCATAGATTGGCTGTTTAAATAGCTGAATTTACAAGAGACATTTAAAACTGATTTTAAGATTTTCATACAGCCCCTTGCAGTATGCTAACGAAGTATTGTAAAAAACAAATATCAGAGTTGCAGTCCTCTAGCAGGACAGTTTCTGCTCTGAATCCAAAACAGCTTTGACAGTTTTTGTTCCTTCTTTTATAATCTTACATTTAATATCTCTCTCCCTGTAATTATTTTGATCTTTGTCTTCTGATTACTTCCAAGAGATATTTTCTTTTCTGCCCTGAGATATGTATTTTTTTTAAATCAAAAATGTATTCTTAAAATTTGTTAACTATGTTGTGAGCTTCATCCCTGACCTTTTGTTTTCAGCTGAATTCATTTTATACAGTCCCTTAGTAATTGGTATAATGTATATTTTCAGATTTAGGCTTCTTTGTTCATCAACATTAGCCTTTATTTCTGGTGTATTTTTAGCTAGATTACATGCATAACCCTTGGGCATACATTAATTTATCTTTGAATGTTTTCCATTTCCCTCTGTGTCCTTTATCTCTATTGATTTATCCTACTTGATTTCATCCTGTGCTTTTACATTCTTCTGAAACTCACTCTTTGAAATTTAACATCCTTTTTTTTTCCTTTTGTGGTTTTACCTGTGTCCTAATTACTACCCTAATTAGGTTATGAACACAATCGCGAAGAGTCTACTCACTTCTGCAATCCTGTTATATTTACCACACACAGACCTAGCCAAAGATTGATTTTTTTCCTCTAAATTATTCCTTTTTCCCTACTGGAGATATAGTATAATGCTGTGCTTTAACCACAGAATTAATAAATCTCTTGATTTATTTATTTTATGTAATGAGCCTAAATTTACTAATCCAGAACTTTAACAATTTGCTGTAGATAATTTTGTGTTTACAACTCTTATATATTGCTATCTGTTTTTTTCAAATGAAAACTATAAATTTGTTTTGTTTTTGCTCCTTTTTCCTATAGTCTCATTTCAAAATACAATAAATAACATCTACTGTCACATTTTCAAATATAAAGTATGTTTATTCTTTTCTTAAGGAACGGATTACAGCCCTATCCATTGTGATGTACAGAACAAAATTAAAAATGTTTGGGAATGTACTGGGATATTGCACAGCTTTAGGGTAATGAATATTCAAGTTGCAGTCACTTTTGCCACCATACCGTTAGGTAAATCTAAATTCTTGATGCTTCTATGCAGGTTTATCATAGAATCATAGAATGGTTTGGGCTGGAAGGAACCTTAAAGATCATCTAGTTAGGCATAGCCAGAACAAAAACCTCCACAGTGATTTGTCTTCATAATTGTTTCTGCCTCCCCATTTAAGCAACTTTCCCTTGCTTACAGTAGATGGTTTCCACAAACATGGTCTTCTTCTTTTTGTTCAGCTCCTTCCTACTGTTATTTTTGGCTAATGCATTGAACCTGCTCAGTTTTCAGTTCTTTCACCTATTATATCTTTGAGGATCAGAAAGCATTTAAAGAGACTGAAGGTTTTCTAATTTCATATCTCATCATATTCATGATCATACAACACCATGATTCTGTTTCTTAGAAAATTGTCCTATTGCTATCTAGCCTTCTAGACTTTCTAGACTGCTTTCTAGACTCCTTTCTAGCTACCAAGACCTATAAATTCTGAGATAAATGGTCAAACTGCCTTCCTCCCATGGACACCAGCTTTAACCTCATAGGCAATGACATAGTAACTTCAAAACAGTTCACTAGAAACATCATTGCCTACTTTACTTTTCAGCAACATTGTATTTAAGTCCAGAAAATGCTGGGAATTATTTGAAATTTTGTAGTCTCTTAATTTCAAAACCCAATCCAGTCCTCTAGTGCAAAATAATAATATTTGTTCTTTTCAGACAACAGTCTTGTTGTCTTTATTTCCCATTAGTAACCATTGCAACTGGACTGGGGCCTGTGTGTGTGTGTGTGTGTGAGACTATGACTACTTGTGCAGTGATCTCCTACAGTAAGGTAGGATAACACTGGGAGGTGGACAGGGAAGAAAGCAGTATGATTCATGTGTTACTTCTTCCTTGAAATCCTGCTTACAAAATTTGGATATATCATCTGTCCACACCACAGCATGAGGCATCTTCCCCCACGTATGCTTCCAGAAACTCAGTGCAGCTGTTTCTGCATCATGTTCTAAAACATTTAAATCTCTTATGACTACATGTGAATTAGACTGAAAACCACCCACCTTGCATGCATTTCTTGCATAAGTTTGTGATCCACAGTGTTTTTTCTGCTATACATTTGTGCTTATTCCTAGTAGGTTTTAACTTTACCTCTTCAGGTTTCTCTCCCCACAGAGCTCCTCTTTCACCATCACATTGAAAGGTGGTTGAGAGTTTCTGTGTGTGGCTTGGCATCTAAGATCTTCTTTCCTCAGTGTCTTCCCCCTTTTGCTCTTGCTCTGTCCTCTCTCACTAGCTCTAAACCCAGGTATTCTTGATCTTATTCTTATTGTGCTCATCTTTTCCAGATACCCTTGCTATGAAATGCTTGTTCTAGGCACCAGGCAATTTGATAACTCATTTCATAAGCCCGAAATAAGTCTCAGGTCAGATATTTCAGTTAATGTAGATACCGTACGTATCCACATTTCTCTTTAACTGTCTTCCTTTAGAAATTGGCATATCCTGCCCTAGTTGCAAACTTTATGTTTTACTAAGTCTAACGATATACAGTTTGTCACATTTTACAACCCACCAGGTTGAAGTAAAAGAGAATGAACACAACATGAAGCAATCAAGGGCCTGTGAAGAGGGTCCTCGTCACACCCAGTCAGACCCCTGGTGTAATCCAATTAAATTGAACAGTTCACAGGAAAACCCAGAGGATTAAACATACTTACCCAAGCAAACCCATTTCCTACCACTTGAGGGGTATAGCTCTGAAAACATGCATCTGATTAAGTTCCTAAAATGGCAATTAAGGCTAAAAGGTTAGAGAAAGATAATAAAGCATTATAGGGATTCGGCAAACTCCATAGCCCTACACCTCCCTCTTCCCCCCAGCCAGTGCCAGCTGTTTTCTAATTAACCCAATGGTAGCAAGGTGTCCACAAGAGGATATCTGCTGATTAGCCAAAGAACTCCCTCTTGCTCAATGCTATTAGGTCTGTGCCTCTCAACTCCCTGTTTTACAAAAGTCTGAAGCCATCACCAAAGTTATGTCTATGCAATATGCAACGACAGCAGCTGTACAGAAGCAAAGCTGAACAAATTCCACTGAAGCGATCAGCTCATGCTGAGCGTTAATATTTATGCATTTGAGACCAAGACAATGCAGTGAAAACGTCAATATTCTCATTTCCACCTTTTTCTCAGCTTGCATCCTCTCTTCACATCTCCCACCAGTCTTTCTCCAACACTGGAGTGTCAGTCTGACTCTGCCCTTAGGGAACAGCCCCAAGGTGTCTGGGCACAACTAGAAGCACCTCAGCAGTCTGTCGTCACCTTCTCCTCATCCTGACCAGAATGAGTTGCCAGGATACTTTTCACTTGTAGATGAAACTTTTGCAGATGCAAGCATTCACCTGCCTTTCCATCAATTTTAGAATCATAAAATCATGGAATAGTTTGGGTTGAAAGGGGCCTTACAGATGATGTAGTCTCACCCCCCACCACCATGACCAGCACCTTCCAGTAGATCAAGTTTCTCAAAGCCCCATCCAACCCGGCCTTGAACACTTTCAGTGAGGGAGCATTTTTGCAGGCTGTGGTTTAGACCTGGATTCATTTAGGGGAGCAGTCAATGGAGGAAATATTGCAGAGAAACAGGTACTCTGGAAAATCATTTATCAAAGACAAGGTCTGGACTGCCCACTGGAAGTACATGTAGTATGCCTTGAATCATTAGACTCTTCACTACAGTTAGCAAGGCAACCCAGTTTCAGAATATAGGCATTAAAGCTGGAGTATCAAGGTACCTTTGAAGACTTAGGTAGAGAAAATTGCAATAATCTTTTATGTGAAAGGAAGAAAAATGGGTTTGCCTAGCCTTGGTATAGTAAGAGGCATACTGGTAAATCTAGCAATAAGATTAATTTTGCCTCTCTTAATAATCTTTATTTCTGCATTTTGGCTTATAAGGTAATTTGCTTATGGTTTAGTAGAAGAGAACACAATCTTCAAAAATTTCTTCTTATTATTACTAGAATATCTAAGCATACATTAAGACTTCTGTTGAGCTGACATTGACAAATGATCTTTTATCTACACTTTAAATGGTGAATTTGAAAGAGCATTTTTTTACTCTGTTCATCTTCTAAGACACCTTCTGACAACCCACCCCACTTCCACATACCATTCAGCTACAGAATCACAGATAATCATTTCACAAATAATAATACAGCTACTGTTCTATGCTTATTTGATTTTATTTTGTGCATTTCATAGTAACAGGCTGTGAAATTTCAGATGCCACTTCTCAAATAATATATTTTTCTTCCTCGGAACTGCTATGACAAATCCTGACCCGCTGTTTTTTCAAAATGTGTAATGCCAAAGCTGGTATATGTAAAGTCATATGGGAATGACAGTGATAGAGAATTCATTTTATGAAATGCTGAAACTTAGTCCTACGATGAAACTTTCATTCACTTGGCAGTGTTTAGATGTTTGGATAGTACAGTATCTTGTATAACTTCAGTATACCCACAGGCAGCTCTAAAGTTGAAAGGTTTATGTTGCTGTACACTAGATGTTTTAAGTCTAGATTTTGTAACTCTAAAATTAAACATCAAAACAGTAGAGCAATCAATATACTGGTTTAAATGAAAAATTAATTAGGATGTAAGAAAGTTTTGGGGTTTTTGCCTTCTCAATGATATTCATTATCTACTAATAATTTATCCTTTTCTATTTATACACAGAACTAAACTCACACATTTTCCCCTATTTTCACTGTGAAAATCAAGCTCCTATTATTGCTAATGATAGATATAAATTAAACACTGATTAAAGGACATATTGTTGATTTTTAAAAAATAATTCTTGGTGCAGTATATTAATCTCCGGACAAAAAGTTCGTTTATGATCTCTGTCCAAGAAAGGAAAAAAGAACATATCATAGATTACAAAATTAGAGATAATTTATTTGAAGAGTTGCAAAATTCAAAATATAAAGGAATTGATGATAAACGTGCCAAATGAAGTTCATATGTGTCTTTCAAGATTGCGCTTTCTTGGTAATGAATAGATTTTGTTGCACTATTAACAGTTCATATAATTAAACTTACTCCTGTGAAAAATTTGATCCAGTTCCTACATAGTTTCATGTCTCTACTATAAAGACTTGTTTTAAGATTTTTCAGAGCAGTTACATCTCTAAAAAGAGCAACTGCTTGTGTACATTTATTTAAATATAACATATTTGAAAAGTTGTAAAATTTTGTTTTTCAAATTCTAACTAGAAAATATTTGCAGTTTTCACAATTGCCATTTAATAATCACAATGCTATAATGCTTTGCCTAATTTTATATATACTTAAAATGAAAATTTTATTAAGAAATTAAATAATGCTATAAAGATAATAATGAAGAGGGAAAGAAGTAGACAAGCAGTTCAGCAATTGACAATTCTATTTAAATTTAAGCAGTTAAGTAAGATGAGACATACAAAGAAAGCTGATTTGAGAAATACTTTAAGCAAAATAATTGTGTGGGTGCTACAGACCTAGTAAGTAAAAAGCTAAAAGATGGAACTATAGCTGTTTAACCAGTGCATTTATGGAGCTCAAATTTAAATATTTCCTTTATGAGTCATAAGAGCAGAGAAGATGGTAAACTTGTTGAATTAAACTTATGGAGGCATTTGACTTGATGTTACATGACACTTTAATTAACAAATTAAAATTATTTCAAAGCTCTGCGAGGGGTATTTTAATTATTACAGATTGTAAATGATAGGTCTCAAAATGTGAATGTAAATTGAAATCGTTCTTGTTCATCATCAAATCCTTTCAGTGACCTCCCTCAGGGGATGGTTCTTGGACTGAGATATATCATGTATTTATCCAAGATCTTTAAGAAGCAGTAAAATTATTACTGGTATTCTGTGAGGAAGAGCCAGGGACAGGGTAAGTGCTAAAATGAGAAGAGGCTAACTTCCAGATGAAGCAAATTGGGACTTGTCACATAAGTAGTAAGAGTCGCAGGGAGGAGATGTTGGGGCATAACCCACAGTCTTGGCCTCCCAAGGCCAAGGCACCTGCTCTGTCACCTGGAGAGCCTTTTCGTTCACTGAAAGCCAAGCAGCAGAAAGGGAAAACGATTTTTTCTCCTTACCTGCACAGTTAAGGTGTAAAGCAGCTAGAAACAGAGAAAAGGACCTAAAAGACATGGTTTAATTTATTTTGTGTTTCCTCCACATCTCTTTGGAGGCTGGAATATATTTTTTTTTCCTTTCACAACTTCTGTCCCCTAAAGAAGAGTAATTAGAATGAAAAGCAGTGCTGGCCTAAAATAGAAGGGAAAGGATGTATAGCTGTTCTCTGTGGGAGCAGCTTAGTTTCAAATGTGTATATTTTCTAAATAGTGAATGGACTCATGTAAGGGCTTATGGTAGAACATTACTGCTGTGTTTTTTGATTTTCTGATATTTGCAGTTGTGTGATTAGCATAGAAATAAATCATAAGACTATGAGTCTAAATCATCAAGGCTCAATTTATGTAAATACCAACCCTTAAGACTAGTGTTCAGCATGTGGCAGTTTTGTCTTCTCAGTGGTACGCAAAACTTCTCAAAAATCTCCACAACATCTTTAATGAGAAAGCATTGTGGGATGCCATTTTTTTCAGATTCTTATGTTTGTCAATTTTCCATTAATCTCAATACAATAAATAATGTTTTATATCTCATAATACTTTTGTTATTATTTTAAACTAAGTTCATAAAACAGGAAGTTAAAGACCAAAAGGAAGCCTGATGAAAGTTGCAGTTGGAAGTATCTTTGAGTGTTCAAAACCGATGAGATATAAATTAATGTGTATGTCATTCTTTTATTTCTAAATTGCTCTGTAGTGATTTTCTTTCCTGTGTTTAGGAAGTTTTTAGGGAACACACTCACCAATAAAAGCAATTTGTCAGGAATGCTGTAAGAAAGACAGTTTGGTACTGAAAACACAGCAGACACCACTATTAGAAACATGACTTCTACTGTAAACACTTCAGTTCAACTTTACCATAGAATGAAAGATGTATTAAACTTTCCTTTATTGTCTATAGAAACAAAGAAATATTCTGATCTCTGGAAACTCAAACTGCCTAGTCAAGATGTCCTGTCTGCCTCTGGATGCTCTGCAGGGATCAGATGACTGAGAGGCAGTGCTGCTTACTCTCACACCTCTGTGAATTTGGACACAGTCACCGCTGCTGGAATGCCTGCCCGCTCAGAGCCGGGGTTGGGAACACACACTGACAGATACTATGGGATGTACTTCTGCCTTATGGAAAATGTGTGCCTTCGGTGTCAGTCGAAACCAGACCACAAAATCCATGCTAATGGCAAACTGATATAATCTGCACATGTGTCAGTTCAGAAGCATGTGTGAAATGAGGAGGCTCAGGGGCAACCTTATCACTCTCCACAACTACCTCAAAGGAGGTTGTAGCCAGGTGGGTGTCAATCTCTTCTCCCACACAACCAGTGACAGGACAAGAGGACATAGTATTAAGCTGTGCCAGGGAATGTTTAAGTTGGACATTAGGAAGTAGTTCTTCACAGAATGGGTGATCGGATATTGGAACGGATTGCCCAGGGAGGTGGTGGAGTCAATGTCCCTGGATGAGTTTGAACGTGGCACTTAGTGCCATGGTACACTTGACCTAGCACTTGGTCATTGGTTGGACCCAATGATCTTAGAGGTCTTTTCTAACGTAATTGATCCTGTGATTCTGTGAAATCAGTGTAATTGAGAGAAAGGTATTAACTAATTAACATATGGGCCACATCCCTTTCTTTTCTTATTACCAGACCCTCAGTAAATACTTCAGGTCAACTATGAAACTGGCTGATTTCCTTTTCTTTCATCACTTAGAGACTGCTCTTCTTCTTGTTCAGCAGAAAAAAGCTCTCAGGTGATATTTCAAATGTTCTCAGGGCTTGCACAGCGCTGCTGCAGAGAAAGCTTTACAATTGCCAACACTGAGAGCATGGTTGGGTTAAAGCTGGATTAGTATACCCGAAAATTATGACTGCAGCAAAGCTGTATTATTTGCAAGAAGTTCATAATTTTATTGTAAGGATTAAAAAGAAAAAAAAACACAACCAAAACCAAAGAAAGAACCAAAAAAACCCACCCAAACCCGACTAACATTTTTCTCTTAAGGAAAGACGTACACATGCTTTGCTAGAGTGACAGATGTAAGTGTGAAATTAATCAAGCAGAATTCAGCAGTCACATATATATATAAAACATTAGTTCTGGTTTAAGCTCAATATTTACTTAGAAGCCTAGTTAATAGTTTTATCTTTGGTAGTTTACTTTTAATTTAAAACTGTGTTTGAGCAGCCTTCCAAACATTACTTACAATATATTGATAAATTTGTGTCAGATATAGCTAGATTCTAAAAAGCTTTCAAAAATATTTAAAATCTGCCCTTTGGATGCCAGACCCTATTTGTCCAAGAAATTTAATGTTTCACATATTTGATGAGCTTAGAATATGTACTGCATTAACATGAACTTTGACTGAGGTCACCATCTACCTAATTGTTCCTTATAATGATCACATAATAGATTGCTATAAAGGCTCTGCAAAGCTTAATAGCTCCCTTTAAATTTGTTTTCTTAGACGGAAAATGAGTGTGTAAAAATCTGGTCTATAAAACAGTGTCAGAATTGACTTCTTTCAAAAGAGAAAATGAAAATCTATACTGAAGTAAAGTATTTTGCAATTTAGACACTTTGATCTTAAAGTTCTTGCTCAAGTGAAAGTGCTTGTTTCTGATGTACATGAGTACAATTGCTGAGTATTTCAGACAGTTTTAAGTTGAATAGAATTACTTGTATGTTCAAATATCCTCAAGATCGAGTCCCTCTCTTGTGAAATGGAGACCAAGCAGAGATTGCTATATGAAGATATATTTCAGTTACAAATTTAATTTTTTTTAAATTGCTGGCTTTTTTTTATAGAAAGAAGGTCCCAGTGCTCTAAGAAATACCATTAAGGATCAGTGTTCTAAAGTCTATTTAGATGGCAAATCAACACTGGTTCTTTTTAGTGCTGACATCATAGAATATTTGAGATTTATTACCCAAAGGATTATTTTCTGTCTTTAGTAGTTGGATATATTTTAAAGTTAGATTCATCTATTATGAAGTGTAAATTCACATAGTTCAGAATCAGGATGCAGAAGATGATAACAAAGTGCTGCTTTAAGAGATGATCCATAGGAATCCTAGTATCAACAGGCAGGTGCCACATTGGTATGCATTTCTCATACCCTGCTTGGATCTCAAATGGATGGCTGCCAAGTAGAATAAATTTGCTTTCTTTCTCATCTAAGACCTTATTCTTGTTGGTAAATAATATATTTTCATCAGGAAAGCATGAATATGTAAAACCCCTGAAAAAGATAAAATATGTATTTATATAATCACTCATAGCCAGGCCATGTTACTGCAATAAATTATACTGTTTGGTGTAATAGTGAGAATAAAATGATGATCATAATGAATAGAGAGGATATCATTATTACTGTTCTCACCGTTCTGGCACCATGACCATATTATTCTCATTTCAGTCATATTTTTGTCAAGGCAGATGTTGTAAAAATCATAAACCTGCTGATGCATCTTGCATTTCAGAATGAACTGCAGACAAAAACAAAACCTGTGCAGGGGGCACTAAAACCACCAGATGACCACTCTGCTTTCCCCTTTGAATGCTGGGCTGTTGCTATCAACCTGGTTTGCAGGTTCCAACTGCCTTAGTGTTAACAGTGTCATTGTAGTGACTGGAGTGATACCTCCCAATGTCATGGAAGGACTGAGGATACCCATATTTTCATCAGCAACAAAATCTTACATTCTTCTTTTGGATCTTTGATTAGAGTATGTCAACATTTTTCCAGGCTCTGTTAAAGACAACTTTATTTTTACTCTTACTTTTACTTATTTACTCCTCTTACTATTTATAAAAAAACCACATTCAACTGCTAACCAAAAAGGGAAGTAGTGCGATGGTTAGTAGCTAACAGATAAGAGAACCATAGAAAAGGTTCATCCCACACTGATATCATTCACCTGAAACTGGTCATTGAGTGAAAGACAGAGACTTCCGAGAGAAGAGTCATGACTCCTAGACTTCCCAAATGATTCATTCATACAGCTATTCTCACTAGGTTGGCTTTATTGAGAACTAAAGACAATCATGGTCTTGACTCAAGAGCCTTGAATCAGGTGAAAGACATCTGCCCTTCAGTGTATTTGTCAAAAATACATGCTGAGTCTCTCACTGAACATCTAATTTGATGAAAACATTTTGCAGGATAATTTTAGAGACCGATGAAATCACCATAATTTTAAAGACACTATGTTTATGAAAACTTCATAATTTTAGTCTTAATGATTATAATTCAAATGTGGATTAGCATCAATTTAGCAAAAGAGAAACTTACAAGAATGTTTCAGTTTGCAAATTACTCAATGCACTAATCATGAGGAGAGGCAAGTATCTCAAGAGATACCAGTCCAAGGTCTGCTCCAACCAAGCATATGGTGAAGAACAGGAATACAGCCAATTGTGAGACACAAATGTTAAAGCTAGGAATGTGGACCAACCTCTGAAAATCTTCAGTGAACAGTAGATATTTGACTTTCTGCATAAATTGTTCCTCATACTATAGTTGTATATATTGGTTCAACGTGAGGCAAGAATGCCACTTGGCTAAGTGACTCATGAACACATTGCCATAAAAAAGCCTTTGTCATGAGAACCTAAAAATCTACATACAATCTATCTGCAGTGTTTGCAATGCAAGCATCCAAAATTCATATACCAAGAACACCCACACATCTTCCTGAACAACTGTTAGATGGGAGTAGCTGTGAGTATATATCTATGAGAAATTACTTCAGAAATTTGTTATGCAGATAACAGTGTGTCCAAAAAGTGATTTCAAGGTATTTCCCAAGCACGTAAGGCTTCATACTTTTGTACTTGCTACATGATTGAAATGTAGATCTTATATTTCTTGAGGCAGGGATTGTGTCTTTATCCTCTTGATCTGCATATGAAATTGCATCAGTAGATGTTATATGGTCTGACTGCAAATATGGTTGCTTTAATACCTCACAAGTAGGAAGAGCAAAAAAAGGGAGAAAATCTAGCCATCACTGAGCATCTAACATGTATCCTATCTTATCTTGTGAACTGATAGCATCATGGGACAACTTCTGACTGTTATCCTCAGGCATAATTCCATCACTAATTATTTTTCTTATTATCAATACTTGCAATTAAAGTCTTTGTAATTAGAACACCATGTTTTTTATAAAACAATTTGCATTTAATTAATTTCTCATTACTTTATTTATTATCTTTCTTTTCGCTCCCTCCCACAAATCACAGTGAGATGATCTCAGAATGTGTTTTCAGAAAAGTTTAACTGGTACTTCACTTGAAACCAGTTAAGAACCACTGGCTGCAAAGTGGTTCCACCATCCAGAACTTCTTGTACATGTCTCTATGTGAATATAAGATTAGTGGAAACATTCCAAACTCACTCTTCAGCAGTGTGACCCCATTCCATTCCTTTTCTTTTGTCAGGATATGAAAAAATGTAGCATTTACAAATGAGAAAGGAACTATTGCAGTAAGAGTGAAGGACAACTGTAGATAAACAGGAACAAATTAAGATCTTGCCAAGAAGTGAATAGGAATTGCATTTAAAAAACCCCACTAAGCTAGGGATACTGATATACCATTTGCAGTCAGCTGCAAAAAGACAAGGGAACAGGATCATCTTAAACTGTAAATTTGTGCCTGGATTCAAATGTCTGAAAGAACAGGCACATTTTTCCTTATAGGTTTAGATCAGATAAAGGAGAAAGGTATACAGAACTAATTTCTGAAAGTTATTCAGCTGGTGCTGAATTGCTGACATGTGCTGACTCTTATTATGGTGGCAGGACCTACAGCAGCTATCTTTGGAAACCTTTCTGTTGCGCTCGCAGATCCACGAGGACATCAGTGATTTTCTTGAATCCTGTTGATGCCATCTGTTGAGTGCAGAGGTCCACTCCATTGTAGCTGCCCATGCCATCTGCTTTGCACTTCTAACCTGCTCCAGGTGACATGTTGGGCGGGCAGATAGCAGGCTAGCACTGAACTGCGCTGCGTGATGAGTATTTCTTAGCTTCCTTATTCAATATGCTTTCCCATCTCAGTTTTATGAATTGCCTCAGAAGGTTGCACTCAACTGGTGAATCCCAGTAGTGACCACTGAGCAATTTAGAGTAATTGTTTTAGGACAAGTCATCACTCCTGGTATTTACAATGAATTGAATAGGTGTTATTTATTGAAACAGGTTTATTTGAGAGAGGAGGTCAGGTACTGACTTAGGCACTGTGCATTTCATGCAGTGTTAAGCAGTGACCTTACTTTGGTTTTGATTTGACTTGCAATATCTTAACAGAAAGTAATTTTTTGCAAAATGACAGCATACATTTAGAGTTTATCTTCTGTGCCTAGTTGGCATTTAAACTCCACTCAGATTTTAATAAAATTTTATTCCTCCTGGCTCATGTTGTAAATTTATTTCACTTGGATTCATAAAAACCCATCAAGGCTCAGTGTACCTGTTTGCCATGTCACTCTTTGCAGTTCTTCACAGACCGTATACACTTTCAGTACACAGTTGAATCTTTTTTTCCCCCACTACCCTACATCTGGAAAGTGATGGCTCTTCACAGGTTTTTTTAACTCTAACAGTCTTCTCATTTGACGATAGAAATTTATCTTCCACATATACTGTCAGTTTTATTACATTTAGCAATAATGTACCATCTGATGAGTTTCAGTAACAAATTACCAGATTTCTGACTGTGCAACGCACTGGGTTTCTGGTCATCCAGATGAATAGTCACTGTCTGCACCCAAAGTATCTCCAGGTTCTGTGTACAGAAAATCAAATACAGCCTGGACACTTTGAATTCAGTGTAGACACATCACACCAACCTCCATGAAGACTAGTCTCATTTGGGACTTTCAGGCAAGAGCTGATCTGTGCACATGCAGTATAGACCAGACTGGCAGCACACGCACAGATGGTTTTATGGACACTTTGGATTCCTACCTTTTTCTTTATTACAATATTGGCACATATAAACTCTTCCTATTATGGGAAAATACAGAATATAGCTGTCACATAAACCTCCCCTGCCTCCAGCTGCAAAGGATATTGAAGAATGCACCCATCCATCTCCATTTACTATGAAGGTATCCCAGGTGGTCACCTTAGACTAAACATCCAGGTTTTAGATAACTGACAGAGTTTAAGGAGATGAATCCTTCTCTAGGTGGTGCTAGCCTTTGTTCAGGTCTGAGGCATAGAATGAAGAAACTAGAATCTGCCATTCAAACACTGGGTTAGATAAAGGCCAGAGCTCTTTCTCTTGGGATATCTATTGTCCCAAGAGTGCCTGGTCTGGAGTAAAAGTCAGACCATTGGATGGCTCTGCAGGTGCTGTCAAAAGATGCTATGTACCATCTCAAAGCTCAGGTTTTCTTTCATAAGCACTGTGCAGTTGCAGTGCCTGTGCTCTTTTTCACAAAATTAGTCTTAGTCTCCTCTTACAAGGCGTGTGGGAAACATATAATGACTGACCTGTAAAGTTAATCAACTTTGCCAATGATACCTGAAAACTACCGCCTTGTATTAAATTTGTTTTTGAGAGGGAACTGCATTAGATATTTTCCTCATTTGTTTGGTTAAAAAAATCCTGCTATGAAGCGTAAACTATTACTTGCTGACCATCATGAAATAGCTTTCACTTAATTTTTTACTGTAATAGCAACTATACCTTTTATCAGATGGAAGTTAAGTAGTCCACTTTGTGCATTTATTTCTGAAGTGTCTAACAAAGGCCTATGCCATACTTTCTTGAAGAAAAACCACATGGGAAAGTTTAAACACTTTATGGAGTAAACAAAGAGAAAGGATATGGGAAAGTTTTATTTTTCTCCCTCTGAGACACTTTAATGTTAGTAGAAATACCTTCATTTTGAGCAAGCTTTTACTTGTCAGTCAAGGGCTTTTTGATTGAACAGGTCAAAAGCCTGTTGAAAAAAAAATTAATTTCAGGCTTTTTATAGAAACATCCAACTTCAAATGAAAAGGCTTTCCTTAGTACATAAAAAAAAACGCCAAAACAAGCAATCCTCTAAGTTATTGGAAAAAATAAGCAATTTCCACAGCTAAGCCAAGAAGACTGACAGCTTACAATCTTTCAGAGGCCAAATGCCAGATTATAGAAGAGATTTATTAGGTGGAGGCTAAGAGATGCTACTTTTCAGGGGATCTATTCTCTTTGCATTAACTTATTGTTCTGTTTTTGCTGAATTGGGAAATTTGAAGAGACTCACTGCTTTTTTCTCCCAGGTCTTACTGAGGAGGCTGTAGCTCCACACTCCACCATGCAGAACCTGTCTGTGCCACCTCCTTGGTCTTAGGTATGAATCAGTGATTTCTGCAGTAGGCAGTGGCAGTATGAAATGGGAGGAAATTTCAATCTTTCCATTTAGAGTTGCTCTTTTTGAAGCCAATTCACTGGGATGCATTGCTTACTCAGATGTGAATAGATGAGCACATTTAAAGCCAGATGCCAGACACCTGTGCCTGTGCAATCCACCTGTCTCTGCTGCAGATGCAAAACTAGCAAAACCAGGAGCTTTTGCACTGGAAATACAACCCTGATGAAAAGTACTAATTAAGTTGACTTTGGCTTTAGAAGGTCTACTGGTACACTAAAAATTGCACATAGTTCAGTCATGAGAAAGTAAATTTGTAGGAGATTTCAAGGAAAAGAAGCACTTACTGTTATCTGTGGGCTTGTAGGAGAGAGTCTGTAAGTTCTGTGGTAGGTGAGGAGGTAAAAGGTGTAGAGAGCAAAGATCCAGTTCTGGTCTCGCACTATTATAAGGTGGAAAAGGGCATCACTGTCAGATTTGCAAATCTGTTTTGCAAATAATGACCAATAGGAAGGCAACTGAGTGAGTCTGGTATCTTCCAAATCATGTTATATCAGCTTTCAAAGACCTTGTGGTTTCTGCACTTCCTCAGTAGGAAGAGAGTTATGCAGGCATCAGTGCAGCTGATACAGCATGAGGGACACAGGTTGAAAAGATGCTAGTTCCTGACAGAAACTAGAGTACCCTTATTTCATGTACTCATCTTCACAAAGGTTTTTGTCATTTTTTTTTTTGTTTCCCTGGTCAACCAGGGCAACTCAGAAAGGTGGTTTGGACCAAACGAATAATGAGAGCCAGGCAGGGAGAGAAGTGAAGGCAGAAGCACCTTCTGTGGCAATCCCCTCAGGAAAAAAAACAACACTGAAGGGGTGGTAAATAGCTTACAGTAGTGAAGTTATCCTGTGACAGGATACAAACTGAATGATTTTTGACAGCAGGGAGCTGGTGAGGTGGAACTTCACCGTGGGGCAAATGCCCTGCCATTACCCTGCAGGAACAGCGTAGAGATATGCTGTGCCTCTCCCCCTCTGCTAAACAACATCAGTTATGGTTAGATCTGAGTGAGAAAATGTTCCCGTATTGGGAAACGAAGAGGTGAATGAAGCAAGAGATGAGCTAGTTTCCAGGTGCTATTCCTCTCAATAAATAGGGAGAGAGAAGAAGAAAAAGAAATGCTGAGTGGATATCTCCCGAAGGAGATGGCAGCAGCTGTCTCTGTCATCGAGGGAGAGGAGTCAGGCAAAGAATAGAAATAGGAAAGCTGGTGCAGGCAGGAAATTTGTACTAATATGTGAGACACAGAGTGAGAGAAAAACAAACAAAATGTTTATGCTGCCAGACCCATGGCTGTTGGGAAAGTGCATCTCTTGGCCACTGCTTGTAATGAAATAGCAAATGAAACCAGCACTGTCAGTGTCAATGTGCACTACTGTTAATGGGTGATACTCAAAAACTTAGTCCACTTGCAATTACTACTCCCAGAGTAGTCACTAATCTGTACTATTTTCACTCCACTCAGCTCCAAGACACAGGAACTCATTGGTTTTCTATTTCTCAAGTACCTAAAAAAACACAGGCAAGCCAAAGCAATAATTTAGTTTATTATATAGCAAAGGTACACTAGTCACTTGGGTCCTCTCCAATCACCAACCTTGGCAGCATTTATCTCATTTTTGAGATATTTTTGAGATATAAAAGATTGGATTCAAGCTGGCAAAAATGTAACACCATAGATCTTTGGGGAAAACAGATGCAGGAAGCCTTAATTTTCTTAAGCGCCCAGCTAAACGACCTCAGATAACAGAGAAGGGGCAGTGGGTAAACATTTTCCTTGGTCAGGGATGACAGTCTTGTGCTTCACACTGAACTGTTCCTCTCTTTTTGCATCCTATCATTTGCCACGGTCCATTAAATGTGTACCCACCTTCCCTGCAAAAACTCTTTTCCTTCAGGCAGCATTCTCATCCATACTTCATCCTCAGTGGAGAAACTTGGTGTACAAGGCAAGGGTCCAGGATAGGGGCAATAGATTACTAAACAAACTCAAACCCACAAACTGCTGCTGCATTGGTTTAGCATATATGTATATATCTAATCCATCTGTTACATGTATGCTAATTGCATAATAATGCACACCGACTTATTTTTCTTCATTGAACTATAACATACATATTTCATTTAAAAATGTGAATTCACAGCTCAAGTGTATTTGAGAGATAGAAATATGTTTGATATATTACACACATATGAGAGCCCTATAATGCCCTAATCAATCTCATGTAAACTCACAGCTGGCTATGTCTCAAGTAGAAGTCTGGACTAGACCTCCTGAAGTCCTTCCCAGTCTGGGTGATGCTGTGAAGCCAGACAGAAGACAGTAGTATTCTTAGGTTGTTCTTATCTTTTGATACCTCATTAATGTGGCAAGGATATATTATAAATTCCGCTTTTCAAATTTATTATGTTTGTCACTGCCTGTCTTTGAATCAATCAAACAGCATCTCGAATGAAAATGGACAAAACCGCACTCAGACAATCATGCATGTCAGCATTCTCATCCCAGAGACATAAAATTAACTTGGGTGAATAGTGTTTTAAGTAATTTCAGTTTTCACCCAGGTGAGTAAGTTTACTTAAGGACCTTTTTGTTGTATTTACAAGTATCTCGGACTGTTCAACTCTCTGGGAACACTGTTCTTAGGTGGAGGTGTTTGAAGCTTTTAGAGCTTGGGCCTGGATCCACCTCACACAAAGTTAGGTACCTAATTAAGGGCAAAATTGAGTTTGGCTGCCTAGATATCACAGGGATTGGAAAGTAGCTTAGCTTGAGATAGTAATATGGAGATGCTTCTTTCCTGACAGAGAGTGCTGTCAGAATCACCAGTGTATCTGCTTACCATAGATCTGGAGGTGGGTATTTTTTAATGTGACACAACTAAGAGTAAATAAATTTTCTCCTGAGCCAGTGAAGTAAATTTAGAACAAAATTGCGAGTACATCACAAAATAACATTGAATTAGTATGTTCATTTCATGGGCAGTTAACTTTTATGTCTCTCTAATAATTGATTGCTTTAATACTTTGTTAATATTATTAGTTTCATTAGTTTATGATCTTTTTTCCTTACCTTTGGTCTTTTATTACATTAGGTCTATAAATTTTCATAGAATTGATTAGTCACAAGAATGAAGCTGTTATGCTCTAACAATGTTCTGTCTTTCATGGAAGGAAAACACTTCTAATGTATCCCTCTTCACAAGGATTATTGAAATACAGTGATTACTAATTAAATTAGTATAGCTATGCTAGCTCTGCCAAAATATCATGATTTATAGTTCTGGTCAAAAACAAGAGTAAAACTAAGCTATTTTTTACAGTTATGTTATTCATTAATAAGGCTGTATTTTCATCTTTCCAATAATGGGTCATGACCACAAGTATCTCAAATTATGTTACTTAATGATGTAGGAAGATAGAAGACTTGATGCCACATAAAATATAGTGTTTTAGGCAAGAAAAGAGCAGGTCAAGCAATTCTTACGATATGGTTGCATCAGAAATTAAAAGTGAGTGAAACCCTGAAATGTATCTGTAGGAAGCATTAGCTAGTTCATTCAGTTTCCTGACTGAAATGGGAGTTTCTAAGCATTTTGAGATGTGAATGAAATAAAATTTTCACATAAAAAGAAAGCCACACCGAGATCAACAACCAGATCTATTCAATGCCTTCTTTCCTTGTTTGTTGCCGAATTTTTTCCTATCATCCAAGGAGTCTGACTGGCTTAATTAAATTTTGTTAACTGCCTTGATCATTTAACTTTGCTACTGTTGAACAGCGCTCTCAAAGTGCAAATGGGCTTGATCCAACACCTACTAAATTGAATGCAAATGTTCTCAGTGGCTCTGGCTAACACTGGAGCAATTCCATGGTTTGTATCATTTAATTAAGGCATTTTTTTGGTCCTGATTTCAGAATTCCTTTGGTAAGACTCACACCTTTCTATCTGCATTAGGTTTGTATTCCAAAATTCTGTCATTACTATATAGCTCTACTACAAACCTGTAGAAACCTTGAAGACTAATAATACAATAGTCTTTAAAATATGTTTGTATGGCAGATCTAAACCTAGAAAAATCTGATAACAATCAAATTCCAGAGCACATTCTTTCTTACTGACCTTTTCAGCTTCAGTGGACAATTTTCAAATCATCTTACGTGAGTAGTCACTCAGCTTGCTGCAACACCTGTGTTCAGACTGGAATTGTGACTTGTCTGCACATTACTAGTCTGTTAGAATCATAGAATATTCTGAGTTAGAAGGGACCCACAAGGATTACTGAAGTCCATCTCATGGTCCTGCACAGGACAGCCCCAAATCACAACACACCACATACATAATTTTGCTTTACTGATCATCAAAGAACAATCATCACAGTAATATTAACTAGATTTCATTTATTTTGTATATAGCATCATTTTGATGTTGTTTTTTTCTATTCTAATAACCCAGTAAACAAGCTGTTTCTTGTAATGGACTTTCCTGGCAAAAAAAATCTATCATGTAAATGCACCCAGTCCAAGGTAATTTGTGCTAATGGCCAGCAAACATATTTGAAATATGACTGGTTGAATTGCCAAAATTAAACCTATTTCTTCCATATGCCAGTAAAGGTAGCTGCTCCAAGAAAGTCAGAATCTGAATGTAATACAATTTAGATAAAATTTAGTTAAGAGAAATTTCTATACCATTACAGGGGAAAAAACCTTAAATGTAAATATTAAGATGTTTGGACAGTGGTCAATATAGTGCACAGTAGCTGCCCATAAATGCTGTGATTAGGGAAGACTCAAGTTCATGCTCGTAGAATAATGTCTTTCAGTCAGAGAGCTTAAGCAGCAAGTCAACTCAGATGAGCTAAAACTGTTTTATATGAAGTTTTAGTTTTTCACTCAGATTAAAGGAGACATTTAAACATTTCCAGATGTTATTTGTGAGAAGCTTCCTGTTCTTAAACTTGAAGTTTATCTCACGGAGATTACTGATGCAATTTGTCATGAACTGATTGTAAAGAGAATGTGGAGTACTGGTGGGCAAAAGTAAATTGATTTCTTCTGCACTAGCTTTCCTTTTGTGACACATCACTATCTTCAGTACTTCAGCACTTCTTACCCATAAATATGGGATCAAAATCAGACCCAGAGATACAGTCTGTATTTCATTTGCTGATTTTCAAGAAATAGGCTCACAGACTATCACACTTATTTGCATAATAGGAAAACTATTAAATATTCAGTCTTAGAGGTATAGACTTGTTTTTTTTCTCATCTCTATATACATATAGAATAGGGTTGTGGTTTTTAAAATAAATGTCATATATGTTTCAGTTTATCCTATACCTTCTAGGATGAACGCCTATACTTAGATCATAGTGTTTTCTGAAGAATAAGTTAGAAAAAAAATAAGGGAATTCTTTTTTTAAGAAACAATATAAAGATTTTGCTATTAGTTTAGAAAACTCCATATTTATTTTCATCTGATTCACTCTTAGGAGCAACTAGGGTTGTTAAACCTAAACAGTGAGTTTGGAACAAGGCAACTGTTGTCATTGGGAGCTGATTGTAAAGGACAGAGAAAATGAGAAGGTGCTGGAGGAAGCTGGACTCTTCTGCATTAGAAATATGTCTATTATGGCTGGATGCGGGGAAAGAATGACCGCTGGGCATATGAAAAATTCCCTTTCAAAGTCACATACTGTTTTGTTTGAAGATACAGCTTTCAGGCACTGTTTTAATCAGTTGTTGATCCCTGGGAGAAAGAGCTTATATGTTGAGGAATATACTTAGTGCAGGTAGCTCAGTTTGCAAGATGCCAGTTGAGATGCAGGTGATCTCTGGGTGGGAGCTGGAGACAAGAGGCTGTGAACTTCCAACCCTGCAGTTAAGAGAAGGCATGAAGATGGGTGATGCCAGCCTGGTGAATGGACAATGAGAGATGCAGAAGGAGCTGAAGACTCAGGAAGATGAGCAAGAGTTTCATGCACTTGGACTGTGAGGTGAAAAAAGCCCACGGCGTCCTTTGTTTGGGGTCCCTCCTTGGAGGCACCAGCTTGGGCTGTTTCTATGTTACTGCACTGTGAATAAATGGCTTTATGGAACCACAGAATCACAGAATATGCCAGTTTGTAAAGGAACCACAAGGATTACTGAGTCATCTGCGACTCTGCTATGGGAAACCTGGTCTGCTGCATGAGGGGGTTGTGTAGGGAGTCAAGTGGGGCACCTGTGACCCCCCTGGGAAGGGGCTTTGGTCCTAGCAGTGAAATTATCTGGCCTTGGGAATGTGACTGCCAGAGAGTCTTGTGAATGGTCAGACTGGGAAGTTCATGTTGTTAGCTTTTTCTTAAAAAATCCGTGAAAAATCTCGAACAAAAAACTTCCCTAAAACTGGGAAAAAACCCTTGAGTAAAAAGTTGATTAAACTTATGACTATTTCTAAACTTTGGCTGTCATTGCTTACAACTTAAATTACTTCAGCATTTTAAATAGCACTGGCTACATTCTCTCTCAGAAGCATACTTCCACACAGTCTTTAACATCATCCTCAGAACATGTTCTGTTCCAAGAACAGTAACAGCTCATGTTGCTGATTACATTTTCTTGGACAATCATGTATACACATAGAAGATCACAATAAAGTCTCTTAATGAAATGGGTGCAGTCCCCATTTTGAGCTGGTGTTTTTAAAAACAATTTCTGTTTCCCATAATGTTACAGATATCTCAGTAAAAGGTCAGTTAGTTTTAGTTGCTAAGGGCAAGGTAGCTCAGCTAAATCTTTCGTACCTTTTACAGACTAACATGCTGTGTTTTGTGTGCTTGCTACAGCATCTATTGCTTAATATTGTACAAAACACTGGTAGGCTGACCTTCCATCAGGTTGCAAAGCATTGCTGGAGTCCTAGGTGCTTGTAACTGGAGAAGAACTGAAACAGGGCTAGATTTACTCACCAGTTTGAGGTTCTACTCAACGATACTGCTGCTTTTGGTGTTTTAGATTGTCATGACGTGGTGAAAAGTAAATGAAGTCAAGTGTGCCTAAGAAATACAGACAGTTATCCTTTTTGAAATATGTGTGATGGATTTCCTAGTGTGCCTAAGTGCCATGAGGCTACTGAGTCTTGACGTTTATAGTAGCATGTATAAATCTGAGAAAATGGGCTTTTTTGCCAAATACTGAGATACATGCATAAAACCAAAATAAATTATCCGGGTTGGCTTTGTATCAAAAGCCTTCCAAAGAAGACACTTAAAACAATTTAAAGATGAAATCAGAAAGGTCAAAGGATATCTTGTAATAATATTTTAAGTCTTCAGTGGTAATTTGTGACATATCGTGCAAATCTTCTCTGCCGCACTGCACTTATATACACACATATGTTCTATAACATCTGGAATAAACCAGCTCTTGCTAGAAATGTATCAGCCAGGGATTTCTGAGATATCATAGTTTTGTATCTGACTAAGTGCATCATTTCTGCTTTCCAAAGGCAAGCATCCACTTTAGTGTTCGCTAGTGTTTACTAATCATTAAGTCGAATGCTCCATTTTTGGAGCATAATTATCAAAGCCAGTAGAAAATAGTCCAACTATTGGAACTACTATTTGTACCAATTTATGTATGGAATTTTTTTATGATTCTGTGGTTTTGTGATTCAATCGGTAGAAGATAGGAAGCTCTGAACTGATATAAAGACATTTGGCTAAGTTAAGACATCTTTGTATGTTTAGTGATAGGACCTTCCCTATGAAAATCTCTTTGTTTTATAAATCACACTTAAATAAGTATGAGATTGTTAAAGCAGAAAATAAACCCTAACAATTCTCTCATTATTCTGTATACTGAAGTATTTATTATCCTAAGGGACATCACTGGCCATAGTAGTGTTTTATTGGTCACAACAGGTTTTCCTGATAATAAGGAATAGATTTTTCCATTATATCACTCTATAACAAGCACTGAAGAGCAGCTAAACTCAGGTAACTGAAATAAAGATCCCTGTTGTCCTGGCTGTGTTATTGCTCATGATAGGCAGTTACCTGATAGAGGTGTGTTCAGCTGGAAAGGCATTTCTCGAGCCACTGAATCCTTTTCTGTCATCCTGTGCCCCCCCAGCCCTGATTAAGATACACTGTAATATAACATCAACTCCATGTACCTTGCAAACCACAATATCATAATCTTCCAAACACCCTATTATAAATCTATAAATCGATACAGTAGGAGACAGCAGCAGCCACAAGCTATAATGAGCCATAGGGGAACTCAAGGGCATCACCCGTGTCTGAGGGGCCTTTAGTATGAGAGACTTTGTTAGCTGACAACAGAGGATTTGGGATAATGCATTCCCTAGAGAAGGCAAGAAAGGAGATGAGTTCTCATTGTCTGATATAATCTTCTGTCCTCAGTCTGTTAACCTTAAAACTGGAAATAAGGTAAGGTGGCTTCAGAGCAGGATAGCTGTGAAAAGATACAGGGCAATGGGCTGTGAGCAGACAGCTGAGCTCCACCAGCTGGAAGCCCGTCAGAAAGGAACTTCACTGGAAAATTTATTGCTTGACAGACTGCAAATTAATTAAATAGTGATGTTGTGATCCAATTAAACCTTGTCCCTTGCATTCTGTCCAGATACCCATGTGCCAGGACAACAAATTCAAGAAAACCAGAAGAGCTGATTGTATAATTAGAAATAATTAAAAAAAGTATAAACAGAAAAGGTGTCAACACTACATTTCAGCTGAAAAAGGAGCAGAAAAGGAGTATAAAGCAAATTCTACATAATGACTTCTCAAAGGAGAAGTAGTAGGAATCATAAGAGCAAATTATAAATTCCCAGTCGACCCTGAACTTGTGCAGGATCTTCTCCTACTCCAGCTGGATCCCTACAAATATATGAGGTCTGAAGGGATTCATCCAAGAATCTTCAAGAAACTGGCTGATGTTATCACAAAAACTCTCTTGACGAATCGTCTCAAGAATGCAAAGAGGTCCCAGCTGTCTGGAAGGTGGCAAACATTGCCCCAGTTTTCAAGAAGGGCAAGAAGGAGGACCCCAGAAACTACAGGCCTTTCAGTCTCACTTCAGTGCCTGGTTAAAGTTATGGAGAAGATTATTCTGGGAGGTATTGAAACACACCTGCAAGGCAACACAGTCATTGGTCACAGCCAGCACAGCTTCATGAGAGGAAAGTCCTGCTTATCCAACCTGATTTCCTTTTATGACAAGGTAACCCATCTAGCTGATCAAGGGAAGCCACTTGAGGTAATCTTTTTGGATTTCAGTAAAGCACAGAGGATCATTCTAGACAAAATGTCCAGCAAACAGATAGATAAAAACATCATGTGGTGGGTGAGCAGTTGGCTCACGGGTTGAGTATAGAGGGTAATAGTGAATGGGGTGATATCAGACTGGTGACCTGCCACTACTGGGGTTCCAAAGGGCTCCATCTTAGGCCCTGTGCTCTTCAGCATCTTCATTAATGACCTGGGTACAGGACTGGAAAGGATGCTAAGCAAGTTTTCAGATTAAACAATACTGGGAGAGGCTGTTGATTCCCTTGTAGACAGGGAGGCCCTGCAGAGAGACCTCAACAAATGAGAGGACTGGGCAATCACCAGCCATATGAAATTCAACAAGGCAAAGTGCCAGATTCTGCACCTGAGGTGGGACAACCTTGGATGTTTGTACAAACTGGGAAATGAGAT
Source organism: Empidonax traillii (assembly GCF_003031625.1). NCBI lineage: Eukaryota > Metazoa > Chordata > Aves > Passeriformes > Tyrannidae > Empidonax > Empidonax traillii. The sequence continues at coordinate 181,707 of NW_020955334.1, read as the reverse complement.
GCTGGAACGCAGTGCCAAGGAAAGGCACCTGAGGGTCCTGGTCAATAGCAAGCTGAATATGAGTCAGCAGCGCCCTGGCAGCCAGGAGGGCCAACCATGTCCTGGGGGGCATCAGGCAAAGCATCACCAACCGGTCAAGGGAGGGAATTGTCCCACTCTGCTCTGCACTGGTGCAGCCTCACCTTGAATATTGTGTGCAGTTTTGGGCACTGCAGTATAAGAAAGATATTAAGCTCTTAGAGAGTGTCCCAAGGAGGGCAACAAAGATGGTGAAGGGCCTTGAGGGGAAGCCGTATTGAGGAGCAGCTGAGGTCACTTGGTCTGCTCAGAAGAGAAGACTGAGAGGAGACCTCATTGCAGTCTAGAACTTCCTCATACCTTTGAGAGTATCCACCTACAGTTTGCAGCATTCCTTCTATAGACTTTTATGCTAATGCAGTCACATTTTCCTTCAGGATTTTTTTTTCTTCATTATTAGTGCTAGTGTAAAGTTTTAAGAACTTTCTTTTGTTTGGAAAAAAAGATGCTTGTGCATCATGGTTTAATCCATCGGGCTGCTAAAGATGACATTGCTGTTCATTCAACTCTGCCCCCAGGCAAGAGGGGGAGATAGTTAGGAAAATAAAAAAAAATTAAAAAATTTTAAAAATAAAATTTAAGAAAAAAAGGGCAAAATTTGTAGGTTGAGATAAAGACAATTTAATAGCACAGAAATGGGAGGGAAAATAATATGAACACTAATACTAATACTACAAAAGAAGTGAGGCACAATGCAATTGCTCATCAACTACTGACTGATGCCCAGCCAGTTTCGGAGCAGCTGTCACTGGCCAGCTTTCCCTCTAGTTTATGTACTGACCATGACACCACATGATATGGGATATCCCTGTCGCCAGTTTTGGTCAGCTGTTCTGGCTGTGTCCCCTGCCAGCTTCTTTTGCATGCCCAGGCTGCTCACTGGTGGGGTGCTGTGTGAAGCTAAGTCCTACACTCTGTGTAAGCACTGCTCAGCAACTAAAACATCCACATGTTATCATTATTCCCATCCTAAATCCAAACCACATCCCTATACCAGCTACTAGGAAAAAAATTAACTCTGCCCCAGCTGAAACCAAGACACTGTCTCAGCTTGGGCAAGGGTGGATGTGACTTTCAGGAATATCCATATTAAAGTAACCATCAGTTGCTTTCTGCCACATTAACTTTACACTATCTGCTCTGGAACAAAAAGATACACACAAAAAAACCCCTTTTGGAGAACAAGTCCTTCTGACTCTGTAATGAAAAGCCACTAAAACAGCTTGCAATAAGCACTGAGGAAAAAAGGGATCATCAATGCAGAAAAAAAGAATCGTATTTCAATGATTTTCCCAAATATGAGTGCCTCAAAGCAAAGGCCAAGCCCCACCGAGGCTAACAGCACACCTTCTCTTAATTTCAGACAGGAAGGAATGTGGATATATATCAGAGCTTTCATATTCTCTGGGGAAGAAGAGTGCAGGGGAGTACAAAAGGTGACCAACAAATAAAACCTACTTTTTAGATCCTGTAAACAGCAGCAGCAACTTTACAGAGAGTGTTAAGGTAGGGCTACTGGGAAATCCTTTCAATTTTAACAGTTATTTTAGGGAATAAATCACTTGGGACCTGATTTTGAGAGTCATATTCATTTAGTCAGCCAGATGAGGACCCTGGTTTATAGAGCAGTTACACACACCAATAGAACTATGCTGGTGTGAATATCTGCCTTAACAGAGATCTTAATCCACTAAAGCACTTAAGATCAAGACCCTGTTTTCACAACAGTTAAACAGTTATATCTACTTTGATTCACAAAGGATTGAGAACGAAGCTTACTTTTTCCAACACTTCATGATTTTGTTTATATTAAAAAGTGTTCATCAGAAAGTGAACATATCTCTCTGTACTTTGGATTTATTGTTGGGGCCGGAAGGCACAAGCACTACAACAAAAATCATGTCATTAAGGTCATCCAGACTTTTGGGTACCAGCAGAATGTCTTATGTGTGTGAGTCTCTGAAGAATAAAGTAAGGGGGAAAGCAGAAAAAAAAAAAAAGTTAGAATCAAAGTACAATTAAAGCATTTTGCAAATCTAGATTCTGTACATAGCATGATTCCAACAATAATATAAAAAAAAAACGTTGCTCACTGGAAGGAAATAGATAGTCAACATGACAAAGTGATATATAATAGGTACAGTCAAAAATAGATTGGGTGGTTTATCCCAAGGGTATAAGGATTTATAGTCTCCTAAATATCTCACTACACATTCTGATATTGATGAGTCACTATTAAAGACTACAGCAGGTGATGACTTCTATCAATACATGTGTTAATCTGGCCCTTGGTATGTCTGAAGAATTCCTGTGGAGAGAACTACAGAAACACTCACACTCACAGAGAACAATTATGAATGTTTAAACTGGATGTTAAAGATTTCTGAAGTTGTCTGGTATCACACAGTAAAGTCGAAACAGAGGACTTAAATAACAGTTTGGCAGAATACTGTCTTCCATAGTCATATACTCTGAGGGAAAGTTTCCAGCAGGATGCTGAACTGAATGTCAATGATGGCAAAAAGCATAGAAGACAAACTCTTCCATAGGTGGACAGTGGTGGTTTTTTTATCTTATTAATTAGTAATGACAAAATAATTCACTTTATATAGTTATTTAACTTACAGAAGAAAGAAGCCCTGTCTTCACAAGAATTAAAGTCTTTTTCTCTGAACAGTAAGGTGTGCCCATAAATCCATATCTAATGTATCTGTGCTGAGTAACCATACTTACATGTAAGATAAACATGTAAATAATATTACATCTAAATATGTTTATATTACATTTATATTAATTTTATTGTAATATGTTTATATTAAACTAAATATATGTAATATGTATAAACATATTACGTATGAACAAATACAGGCATGTAATATAAAGATAATCTGTTCAATTATCATGACCCATGGGTACACAGTTCCTTTGGGGGAAATTCAGGAACACATTGTAAACTAATCTCAAGCAAGTTTCTTGCCACATCAGTTCATCACATATGGATGGGTACTTTACAGAAAAAACCCTGAGTATTTTAGAGAGACTTCATGTTTTATCAAAAATATCCTTCCTCTCTTTAAATCAGAAGCTAGAGTGCAATTCACAGTCTAGTAGCATATGAATCAACAGCAGAAAAGAATACATTATTTAAAATTCCTGCTCTTGTCAATACAAATGAAAGTGGCATTTCTTGTAAGTGAAAATACAGACGATCTAGAATATATTGCATATTCCTATTTTAAAATTATCAGAATCTTTCTTGAATGGTTTCAAACCCAATAGACTTGAAGACGCAGAATGGAAACCAGGCTGGTAATCACAGCAGATCTCTCAAAATACTTAATTTCACTGAAACAACTCTAACATTGATGATATCTTTCCTTACATTGTTAGTCCGTACCATTGAGGCACACTCTTATATGTCTCAGGTGGAATTTACTTATAAGTACATTTCCACAACATAGACATGTTAATGTCAGTTAGTGACTGTAGCTAAACTCCTGCAGCCTTCAACAGAGATCTCAGGTAGGATTCAGCTCTTCCTCCTTCTAGATCTGTAAGCACTGAATATCAGGTGTGAGTTATACAGCTCAGATTTCTTTTATCATTGATGACAGAAAGAAAAATGCTTCCTGAAAGGGATTCACCTGACCTATCTCAGACCTTCATCTCAAAAAGAATTTAACAACACTCTGAAGAAACCTGTTTATCTCCATTGATGGGAAAGACAAATGACTACTTTGAACATAATGATCTGCCTTTGAGACAAATAGGTTATAAAGGATGATTCCTTTCTGATATAACAATCTGTAGGTACTAAAGACCTGTAGCAGTGCCTGCAGGGCTTCCTTCCATCCTTTGGGACTGGTTTCCAAAACATCCACAAACATAAACTGCTGTGAAAGAGCTAATTAGGAATTCTGGCATCTGACAACATTCAGTGAACTACCTCTCAGTGATCTAATGTTTTATACTGAATCCCAAGAGAAAGACCACTGCTCTGTCTGATGATATATATATATATTTTAAATATCTTAAAATAATTTTTTGCCTCATTTTGAAAACTAAATGATCTTTGTGCAGAACAGTTTCCTTTTCAGAATCGTGTTCTCACACCAAGCGGCTGCTCCAGCTTCACCAGCATCATGGCTCAGGCAGTGTGCTGCAGTGAACATCCAGGGAGCATGACAAATGCTGATCGACCCTGGTCAAGGAGACCCTTTGGCAAGAAACTGCCTGTTTGCCCATCAGCTTCAAAAGATGGACAGATTGCAGACTGAGCTTGGGAGCGTTGATGTAAATTGTCCAAAGAGCCCTAGCCTTGCTAAATCTACATAGATAGATGACTTTTCACTCTGGCAGTAGCTGTCTTTCTGCAATAGCTGTCTTTCTGTGGAGTAGAAGCACTTGCTAGTAATGTAATTCATATGGACATGTTTCTTGACCTCTTACTTTTGTGCAGTTACCAGAGAAAAGAAAAGGAGAATCATACCAGACTATGAATTGGCCCGAACACACTGTTAGAAATTGTAGATTACCAGACCCTTATATTTCTCTGTTGATTTCAGATAAGAAAAGAAAGTTCCATACTGTACATGAATAAACATGTTACCATAAATTCCCTTTAAAAAAAAATAGCATCAATGATAATCCTAAAACAGGATTTACTGGTTGGAATTTAGCATTGCATTGAAGCACAAATATAGTTTACTAAACTTGCCAGTAGTAGCTATTTTTGGCTTCTCTGTAGCAAAAATTTTAATGTAAAGTAAACTTACTACACACAGCCATAGAAAGAAGCTCTTTATTATTTGAATTTTTAGAGCCTTACTATAAATTGTTAGAGGTGAATTTTACATTAACACTATAAAAACAAAATGGAAAACCTCTAAAGTGCAGCAACCCAGAAAATATATGCACTTTTATCACAGATCTCAAATGCAACTACAGATAATTTTAAACACATGGTAAGCTTCTCTTAAGTATTTATATTTTAGGGAGCTCTAAATCTTATTGTTGCTACAGAGTAATTTTGTTTTGAACATTTGTGTTGGTAAACCCAGTGCTGCTCATTATGATATTTATTGAAGCTGGATTGTTTTACAATTTGTAACTCATTAATTCTGTATATAATTTGAAATAAACAAGGAGTTTCTTGTGTAGCTATTTAACTCAACAGCAATACATATTACTGTAAAATATCAGCTATCAACAGTTGTTTCATGAGTAGCAGAACTAATGAGGTCCAGTGTGCCTATCAGTTACTTTCTTGCATTTCTCTATATGCCAGTGTACTTTGCTGCAGCGTTGCACACCCCCAGTTTCTGTCTCCTTTTCCCACCACTACCTGTCTGCTGAATTTAATTGAAATTGGTCAATGGATCCAGGTACCTCTGAGGACTGACTCTTATCTGATAATATCACAGTAAAGACCCTGAAGGGAATAAGACATCATTAGAATAAAACCAGAGTTTGTAGGGTTTATTTTTAAAGTTTTAATTATGTAAGGAAAAAAACAAAGTAGAAAGTCAGAATCAGATCACAGAATGACAGAAACGCAGAACAGCCCTGTCTGAAAGGGTCCTTGAAAGTCCAACCTTTCAGGGGAAAAGGGGCCTGGATGAGATTGTCTAATATCATCTCCAACTATGTCTTGAAAACCTCTCTAGTGAGCTTGTTCCAATGATTGATTGTTCTCAGCATAAAAAAATTCTTCCTTATATCAAGATAAAACCTCTTTCTCTGCAACTTGTTCCTACTGCTCCTTGACTTCCTCATGTGGCTACTTATGAAGAGAAAGCATCCATTCTCTTTCAGGTGAAGGTTTTGGTTCAAGGTTATTTTTTAATGTTTTAAGTTATTATTCATTATTATTAATTTATTGCATAGTTTTTAATTTGCTTGCAAGTTGAAGGAAAAAATTCTCTTGGATTAGATTTCTGACAGACATTTATCCAACTGAGTGAACGAGTTAGAGATACTATATCCTGATTTTCATTTGATTTTTGAGATCTGAGTAAAATGTTCACAGTCACTGAAATATAAGGGCCCTCTAATTCCTTATATAATAAAAATCTATTTTTTCCATGCTGTTACATATTCTCTTACACAGAAGTTGATATATAGGCTGACATATTAGTTCCACATATTAACACTTGTTTTATTTTGAAGACTGATTTTTCTCAGGCCACCTCATTATTTTCAAGATATCATCAAATATTCCTTAATTAATAGTTTTGTTCTTTTTTTTTTTAAAGTCAGCAGGCTTCTACTATTTGTGTTCAGTGGCTCAGGACTATGAACTGGTCCTGGCAGCTTTGAACCTGTTCAAGTATTAGGCTTTTGACCATTCAATCTTTACACAAATATAATTTGATTTGCAAACTGCATAAGAGAAGCCATAACCACGAATGAATGGAAACAGAAGTAAAATTTTTGGGAGTATGAATAATACAAAGGAGAGAAAAATAATTACATTACAAGGATGTAATTAAAACATTTAAAACAGAACATTTTTTTATTTTTAATAATAATATTATTTAGCCCAGCAGTAATTTGAATGCTGGTGGACATCAACACAACACTGTACAAGACAAAAAAAACAGAAAAAAATGGCAATCCAGGCTTCTTGGCTACTCCTCTCTACAGAGATTTGATAAAGAAACTGTTGGTGAAGGTAGAAAAGGATAAATCATGCAGTCCAAAAAACAAATGCAGTATTTTGAAAGGAATATTGATTTTATTAATTTCTTTTAAAAACATTATGGAGTGAGGAGAGTATATACAAGTAGACTTCAGTTACAGAGAGGGTAAAAAGTGATAAAAAAAGAAATAAGAGACCAACAAAAAGAATCTGAGGGAGGGCTGAAGAGAAACTGAGATAAACATATAATGCAGGAGGCTGAGCAAAAAACACTCTCAGCAGAAAACATCCAAGGACACAGTTATATATATGTGCCACTTTTCTATGCCTAGTACATGAAATAGGTACCATTTTTGGTCACTGGTGGTGGGTGCATGACACAGGTCCAAGACCAGGCTTCTCTGGTGTGGATTTGTAATGTAGCCAGGGCAGATGTACAAAATGCAAGCAAGAAAGTATTCCCAGATGCCTTAATATGCTTCCCTGAGTTCAGTGTTCAATCCATTGATTGTCTTATCTTTGCCCCATTAAATCTTCACTGGTGAGGAGACCAGTTGCTTACCAATATGGTTGAGTTAATTAGAGATGTCAAGACAGGCGGTAGCCTGGGTTTGAGGGATCCCAGTCTTGAGGGATATTGGTCTCTACAACTATCTGAAAGGACGTTGTAGTGAGGTGGGGGCCAGTATCTTCTACTGCGTCTGCAGCGAGAGGACCAGAGGAAATGGCCTTAAGCTGAGACAGTAGAGATTCAGATTAGATATTTGAAAAAATTTTTCCAGTGTTAGGGTGGTCAGGCACCGTAACAGGTTGCCACAGAGGTGTTAGTAACCATCCCTGGAGGCGTTTGAGAGGCATGTGGATCTGGTGCTGAGTGATGTGTCTCAGTGGTCTAGGGATTATAGTGGTAATTCTGGGTTGATTGTTGGACTTGACGATTTTAAAGGTCTCTTCTGACCTTAATGATTTTATCATTCTATCATTTTTTGTTTAAGGAATCAGCTGGATGGCCATGATCAAGGAGTTACAGTCAAGATCTCAGTGTCCAAGTGAAAACCAGTAATGAGTGGTGTCTCTCAAGGGTCTGTGGTGGGATCAACAGTGATGGCACAGGCAGTAGGACTGGGTGCACCCTCAGCAAGTTTGCAGATGACACCAAGCTAAGTGGTGCAGCTGATACACTGAAGGGAAGGGACACAATCCAGAGGGACCTCGACAGGCTTAAGAGGTTCAACAAGGTGAAATGCAAGATCCTGCACCTGGGTTGAGGAAATTCCAAATAGAGATAAAGACTGGAGTATGAATGGATTGAGAGTAGCCCTCAGGAGAAGGACTTGGGAATGGGGAGAGAGAATGGCCAGTCTCTTCGCGAACGAAGAACCGGGGAAGGTCTTTCCACCACCGAGCCCCCGGTGGTCCAGGGGAAAATACACTGCACTGTCACTGCAGAGACCCGGGTTCAATTCCTGGTCGGGGCCCCTCCCCGGGCAGATGGAGCTCGTTAGCCCATAAGGCAATCCATCTACGTCCTGAGGACCTCGCTGCCACCGTCCAAGCGTGCTTGGCCCCGGCAGATGAACCTCAGGATTAAAGGGTGGGCTCAGTTCCGCGCACACTGTGTCTCACCTAAAAAATCCAATGCGCAGGTTGGAAGGTGGAAAGACCTTCCCCGGTTCTTCGTTCGTGAAGAGACTGGCCACTTGGGAATACCTGGGGATGAAAAATTTAACATGAGCCAGAAATGTGCACATGCAGCCCAGAAAAACAATCATATTCTGGGCTGCATAAAAAGTGTGGCTAGCAGGTTAAGGAAGAGTGATTCTCCTCTTCTACTTTTCTCTTGCGAGACTGCCATGTGGAGTACCAAGGGTTTTCTTCCACAGTCAGAAAATATACTTCCACCAAAAAAAAATTCCTGAAGAAGAATTAGTTTGAGCAAATTCATGAAAGTGATTTCTTAGATCAAGGGCAACTTCTTTTATTTTTTTTGCCTCTACTCCCAGAGAAAAAGACAGAGGGCTGTAATGACCAGGACATTAGCCGGCTGTCTCTGGTAGGTCCAGGTTTAGCTCCCTGACCTACCTCATTGTTTTGAGTTCTGCTCCTTTGCTCTCCTCTCTCAGTCACAGCTTCTTATATTCCTTATTGCATCATCTTTGATGTACAAAACCCTGAAATTTACTTCAGTGTAAAATTAGAAGCATTTTAGAAAATTTGAAGTATTTTTAGATTACTTTAGACTATTTAGTTGCATAGGAGAAATATTGTCCACCTAATTCTAATGCTAAAAATAGATGGACGAGTCATAAAGAGTATGAATAATCATGATTTCGTGCATTACCAAATACTAATATCTTTACTGGCACTGACATATCTTTCATTAAACAAAGATATAAATACAGATTCATTGAGTTACCAATCTTAGTTAGACAGGTAACTATGAACTATAATGTGAAACTGCATGCTTAATGAGATGGCATGAAGTAATGAATAGTCAATATAGCTTTTGGATATATTGTTTTCCAAGCAACAAAATAGAAGTGTTGCTGCTTTGTGTCTTTCTTTTATTTCAAATGTCTTTTCATAAACTACATATGATGGATATCAGAGCAAAGGCTAATGGTAGAAACCAAACCAGAATAGTTTATATGAAAAAAGCACAATAGCTCACAAGTCAAGAAAGAGAACTGTAGGGCATGGAACATAAAGACATTACATTGCACGGTTAGCATGAGGAATAAGTTGCAGATCCTCATTAGCAAAGACTTTGGAATGCTCTTGACTGAAGGTCATTATTTACTGTCAAAGATTCAATCCAATTTCAGCAAAATCACACAGAGCTAACAAAACCTGGGGTCATAGCTGCCTGACAAGAGAATCATTATTATCTTGGTACTTTAATTAAAGAAAAGAATGTTAAGGTTGCTAAAAATCAGGTTAGTAATCTGAATTTTCTTTTGGAATCTGACACAACTGCTAGCATGTAAATCTGGTTTGAAAAAGGGTAATAAGCAAATTAGAAAATGTAAAGCATGAATCACATTTGAGTAACTGAGCATATATAAATTAGTTATTTCATAAACATTTTATAGAATCATACAGTTATAGAATCATAGAATTATCAAGGTTGGAAGAGACCTTTAGAATCATCAAGTCCAACTGTCAGCACAGCAGTGCCCCTATAACACCTAAACCACTAAACCACATCACCCAGTACCAGATCCAGACACTTCTTAAACAGCTCCAGGGATGGTGACGCTACCACCTCCCTGGGCAACCTATTCCATTTACTGACCACACTAACAGTGGAAAAATTTTTTCTAATATCTAATCTGAATCTCCCCTGTCTCAGCTTAAGGCCATTTCCTCTGGTCTTCTCACTGCAGGCACAGTAGAAGAGACCGGCTCCCGCCTCACTACAACTTCCTTTCAGGTAGTTGTAGAGACCAATGAGGTCCCCCCTGAGAATCCTCTTCTCAAAACTAAACAAACCCAGCTCCCTCAGCTGTTCCTCATAAGATGTGTTTTCTAGACCTTCCATAAGCCCTGTTGCCCTTTGCTGGAAAGGCTCCAGTGTCTGTATGTTCTTTTTAAAGTGAGGGGCCCAGAGCTGAACACAGTAATTGAGATGCAGCCTCACCAGTGCTGAGGGGGATGACCACTTTCCTGGTCCTGCTGGCTACACTATTCTTGATACATGCCAAGATACCACTGGCTTTCTTGGCCACCTGGGCATGCTGCTGCCTTGGTTGGGATGGGCAGGTATAAATAAGGGTCAGTATAATCTGAATTTAAAAAATGCAGGATAAAACTTATAGTATATATTGAAGTTTGGAGAAGACAGGGATTAAGTTAAAGAGAAACATCATGTTTTCATCTTTCACAAATCACTTTTTGAATGAATTTTTGCATCACAATGAAGATTTTTCCCTAAATATGTTGCTTCAGTTTACATAATTTCCAAGCAAAAACTATATTGCAGAACAGAAGTGCCAGCAAAGTGTGGCAAGTTTGGATGATTGAGTGTCATTTAAGAAAGCTACCTCAAATTACAATAAAGGTATCTCTACAGACTTGGAGGAGAAGGAATGGAGTGTGAATCACAACAGGGGGCAGTCTCCAGGTTTTTTGAATTTTAAAGTGACTTTCTGAAACTCAGAGACTATCTGTGACTAACAAATATAATTCAAGAGGGTCCTAAGTTCACTGCAACTAAATTCATGAGGTGAATTGTAGCCAGTCTGTAGGAAACTACTGAATTTAGGAATACAGCTGGAAACACGTCTCTCTAGGGATGACTCATTTAAAAAAGACTCCTATCTCTCTGTTCAGAAGCCTCAACAGGTGTTGAATTCTGCATAAATGAATTGGCATCTTTGAGATTATGTCCGATGTCTGCTGGAAAGCTTTGAAAATACAGATTTGCTAGGCACAACAGGGGTTTGCATTTGTTAATCAAAACTGCAAAAGTGCAAAGCAAGGTAAAATGTTTGAAGATTGATTATCCTCAATTTTTGCTTCCTAAGGAAGTCTCTGATTAATTGCTGTATTTGTTATTTAGCATAACTGGTCCAAATTCAAATGCCACATCACTGCAATGGTCTACTCGTGAGTAAAAGCAAAACATTGTTTCTGATTAAAGAGATGGTTAAGCTTCTCCAACTGGATACACTACCTGGAAAAAAAAAAAGCCTTCAAAACCCAAAGGGAATTGAGCACAATATACTGGAATCAGGGAAAGCATCACTTTAAAACAAGATTAAGAACAGTGATTAATTTTGTATGTAACTTCACTATTATTTAAAGTTGGTACTATCTTAAAAGTATAGTTCCCCTCCTCCTGGAGAGTACACGGGAGAAACCATTACTTGTTAAATTTGGGTTATTTCTGAGCAAAACTATGTTGTTTTGAATAGTCAACATTAATCATAAAACCCCAAGATTTCTGTATTCCATAATGATAGTCAGAATCCACAGACCAAAGTGAAATACGATTAATTATAAGAAACTGAAAATGATTTGACATACTGTACAAAAGAATGTGTCTTATTACTTTCCTTTTGCAAAGATGCATTCTTTTATGCAAAAGCATTCTATGTAAACGAGGTGCTGTTTTTGTTTTAAGACACCTTGAAGCTTATTTCCTAATATCATTATGTATGTAGACCTGCATAATCAAATGCATAAAGAAATTACAGCACCAGAAGCTGGACTATTTTAACACCACCCCTTCCATTCCAAGAAAGTGGTCTAAAAACACTGTGGTGAAATTACAAGTCTAATATTCCATCAACACTTTCTATTATGTCACTGCCACCTATTTCTTATTCTTCTTTGGCAAAATAGTCAATCCCTCACTTTTTAATGGGTTCAAGTAGTTGTGGCTCCCTGTGAATAACAAATCTAACCAATGTATATGGGACTACCTGGGCTACAGTCTTGTCTCATTAGAAGTCACTGGGAAAAGTTCCTTTGATTTCTTAGTGTCAGGATTTTACTCATGATTTCTAAGCAAAACGATGTTCCGATTATTTCATGACACTGTTCCATATTTATTAATGCTGCTCTTAAATGTGCTGTTATATGTGCTTCTGCCCTGGGGTACAAAGAACAGGGGGAAGTGTTGCCTTTGCAGCAAGAAGCAAGGGATAAGTCATGAAGAAAGCAGATGCAGGAGAGGAAAAGGAAGAAGACTCATTTTGGTGGAAAATGAATGAGAGGATCCAAGAGCAAAGGTCAAATGTTGGCCTGGAAAGTCAGGATGAGGCTGCAAAGTGGGTGAATTAGATGCCTCTCCTTTCTCAGTTTGCTCATTATATAAACAATTTGACACAATCCATTTATTTTGCAAAGAATAATCAGTTCTCAGAATTAACACTGAATCTTTGATCTTAGTAGAAATGCAAACAGTGGTATGAACTGGAATGGTGTGGGGGGGGTCACAGTCCTACTCTCATACACTCCTGGAACAGCACTGAGCCATCCATTGCTACAGCAATTCCCCTGTGTGTATTGGACTTGCACACTAGGTTTTGATAATGAGGGTCTGCAGCGATAGCTTCTGTGAGAAACTGCCAGAAGCTTCCCCTCTGTCCAACAGTGCCAATGCCAGCCAGTTCCAAGGAAGATCTGTGACCAGCCAAGACAGAGCCCATCACTGATGGTGGTAGTGCCTCTGGGATAACATATTTAAGAAGTAGGAAAAGTTGCTCTGCAAGATTGATGGCAGCCAAAGAGAGGAGTGAGAGTATGGTAGAGAAACAGCCCTGCAGGCACCAGGTTCTAGGAAGAAAGGGAGGGAGGAGGTGTTCCAGGTGCAGAGGCTCCCCTGGATCCTATAGTGCAGACTATGATGAGGCAGCTGTTCCTCTGCAGGACCATGGGGGTCCACGGTGGAGCAGAGTCCACTTGTAGCCCATAAAGGACTTTCACACTGGAGCAGGTGGATGCCCAAATGCCTGTGACCCTATGGGAAGCCTGCGCTGGAACAGGCTCCTGGCAGGACCTGTGGCTCCATGGAGAGAGTAGCCTGTGCTGGAGCAGGTTTGCTGTCAGGACTCATGATCCTATGAGGGACCCACATGGGAGCAGCCTGTTCCCAAAGAACTGCACCCCATAGAAGGGTCCCACACTAGAGCAGTTGTGAAGAATTGCAGCCCATGGGAAGGACTCATGTTAGAGCAGTCTTCTGTGAGAGGGACCTCAAGCTGAAGCAGAGAAAGAGTATAAGGAGTCTTCCCCCTGAGGAGGAAAGATCAGCACAGACAACATGTGATGAACTGACTGCATCCCCCATTCCCCATACCCATCAAGAAATTTTCTGTAGATCATTTTGAAAGGATCTGTTCTCATAGGTCTCAGGAGGCCCTGTTCTGCAAACCCTTACCTCAGCACAATGCCTTTGACACACATAGCTCTGTTGGTAGTGACATGACAGCTTGTTTGAGCAAGGGTTTCTGCATCCCATCACTGAGATTTCTATCAGGGAACAGGGTAATCTATAAGAAATATTTGAAAAATCTCTCAAGCATTTCCAGCACATATTACTGAGACACAGGAAAGATTTATTTAACACGCTTGAAAATCTGAGAGCTTTTTTTTCTCTCAAAAAAGTTGTGATAGCAATTTTAAAATTAAATAACTCTCATGCCCCAGAATCTTTATTATTGAATTATCCTTTTAGGATTTTTCTGGATCCTGCTGTGCCATTTATCTCTCTAAGAAGCAATTTCTTAAAGATTTCATCATTACCTTCCTGCTGTAACAAAAATGTGTTTACTTTTTACAACTTGAAAAATGTATGTATGTGCAGAACACCTACACATGTAGTGTTTTTCTTCTGGGGCAGAGATTTGGAGTAGAGAGAGGGAACTCACTACTTTCTTCCTAGCATGAAATATTTACAGATTGGCTCTGTAAAGAGCAACAACCTTTCTCTAGGAAACAGAAAATTGCTGCTTTCTCGAACCCTGTCTGCGGGTCTTACTCTTTAGTTCAAACTGTTCCCCTTGCAGCACCTGTGATATGTGCTTGTGCACCCACCACCTTTCTTTCCTTGCTGCTACATGCTCATTCTTCCCTCTGATTGAAGCCTGCCCATAACGCCACAGAGGGGGAGGCTGCTCACCCTCCTGCAGAAGACCTGTGTTTGAAATGAAGTGTGGTTCCCAGTGGAGGATTGCTCAGGTAGGCAGGCAGGCACCTCTAGAGGTCCCCTTGTCCAAGACCTGGCTCAGAGAAGGGTCAGATGCAGCAGGCTGACCAACACCTTGCCCTGTTGGGTTTTGAATATATCTCCGTGGATAGAGACTGCCTCTCTGGACAAACTGCACCGGTGTTTTACCATCCTTACAGTAAATTATTTTATTCTTATTCTTAAATGACTATTTGTACTTGTCCTTATTTCATCTCACTGTCTCACTGGGCACCAGTGGGAAGAGCCTGGCTCCAGTTTCCCATTAGGGATTTATATACATTGATAAGTTCTCCCCTGACCTTTCTCTTCTCCAGGCTGAACAGTCCCAGTTTTCTCAGCCTCTCCTCCTATGAAATGTCCCAGTCACTTAACCATCTTAGTATCCCTTTGCTGGACTTGCCTCCCAGTATGTCCATGTCTCCTGTACTCTGTATTGCAGTCCCAGTATAAGGTAGCCCTTAGTGGGGCTGACCCACACATAGAACAGCACAGACCCACTATGAGCTGCCTCACTGACAGCCCACTGGAGAGAGATGTTGAACCAATCCTTCTCCTGGCTTATTTCCCTGGAGCAGCAGCCAGGGCAAGGATCCCACACACTATATCTCTGATGAGTGTAAGCAATCAATCTGACTGTCTTGCAGCGCCTGCAGTTCTCTCTGAGATTTTTTTAAGCACAAATGGCAGCATTTCTATATTGTTCCAAATAGCAAAGGATCTGAACTTTCAAAGCTGCCAATTTCTAAGCAGAATCCAAACTATTTATCTGCAGACACTGCTCACTAAGTCCTTTTTTCATTTGTTTGTCTCAGATGACTTACACATAATCTTAATTTCAAGCCAAAGGCAGTAAACTTTTACACAGCACATTGAATGCTCAACTTGACCTAAGTAACTCAAATTCTGAAGATTAATGTATTACACAAATGTAGTTTGAGTTTTATTAGGCATTTCTCAGCACTATACATCTTCAGCTACTCTGAGATATATTCACACTATCTGAAGATATGGTAATTTGCCCTTCTGCACAGGCATCCTTGCTGCAGATGTTGTGAGACTGACAAGTGCTTTTCCGTATATTCCCTGAAGACCCTGTAAGTTTAAACTGAATCTCAAAGATAATTTTCAGTTTTCTATTTCATATATGCTGAGTTCTCTTAACTACACCATTTTATGCTCAGCACCCAAAAGACATTTTATGCTATTTTACAGATGGAACATCCAGAAAAGGCGCAGGAAATACTGGAAACAGCCAGTGACCCAAAATACCTGAGGAACTGAAGTGCAGAAAGCCCTTGCATCCTTTTATCTTAGATAAGTACTTTCAGATTTCTTTGCTTGGAAGATTTGAGAGTCTGCCAATGTGCAAGTTATGAGATCTAGTCAATTGTATAATATTATTGTAAAAAGTCTGTGTTTTATTTATTTCAATCTACGGATGTGGAATTTTGTCATTTTCTGAAAAGTTCTGTACCACTTAGCAGATTAGGCACAATGATGAGTCATCAACCTTTGTGATCACCCTGTCTACAGAGAAGGCATGTTCAGGAGGCCAGCTGAAGATAGAAAAGCATTTTTTTACCTCTCCTCTTCTTTTGTAGAAGAGAACAAAAGGTAAAAATACAAACTTTCTTTTCAGGGCAGCAAGATAAAGTAACAAAACAGGGAACAACAAATTATTCACAGAAGGGAAAAAAAAAGTGCTATAAAGGAGGCTTCTGGCAAAAGTGGAGACTTTGTGGTTCACTGTCTACCAGCCACCGCCATGGAAAGCTTCTGGTCTGGGAGGCTCTGGGAGAGATGCTCTGAGGCAGCACAGGAACCTGAGCCCATCCAGCAATACACAAGCAAAGTTTCTTACTTCATCCAGGCTTTCTTATCACTCATCCTGTCATGCAAAGCCCAGATCTGAATGTCCACTGACATTCATGACATGACATGGACAGCTACATAAAGCAAGCATGAAAGGCACATAAAGTCATGTACATTGGATTTTGACCTGTTTTGCCCATGTGTCAAGAAAGAGGGCAGAAAAATCAGGCTGTGCAAGCTCCTAATGTGCAGTCATGAGTGGCTCCCACCACTTTTCATTTCAGCCTCTGATTCAAGTAAGTCACCTCCATCCTTGGGTGAAGAGCAGAATATCACACCCAACTAAGTGCTGCCCCAGATTACATGGGCCAGAAGCAAGGCCGGAAACAAAAAGCATCACCAACAGTGCAAACACATTTGTACAAGGTCTTAGTGCTGCTCACTGCTTCACATAGTTCCCTGCTGTTTCTATAAAGGTTTTATTAAAATAGACTTAATTCCATATGGTAGACACAAGAATAATTTCCAATTATTACATTTCATTACTATTTCATCCTTTTTATTTTAAAAAGGCACATTATGCATTTATACATGATACTATTTTAATTAATAATTTTTCTATTCAATCTCCAGCTCTGGTGAAATTATTTATATTAAAACAATTATGAATTAAAAGTATGTGTGAAACCAAATAGAATTTATAGTTTTACCCTAAATTTGTCTCTTTGAATCCTAGAACTGGTATTTTTTTGAGATAAAACATGGACAAGGAAAAGAGAAAAGTAGAATAAGCTAAGAGAGTGTGATTTAATGTTCTATGACAGGAAATCAAAACAAAATGCCCTGCCAGAACAAATGGGGGCTTCAAACCCAAATGTTAGTTCCATATTACCATCAAAGGCAAACCGCAGAGGCAAATGGTTTTCATACCTCCATCACTTTACATCTAGCAAAACATGTAGTACAAAACAACACTCTTCCACTTAGGCCTAAATCCAAAAATAATACTGAGATGCTCATATCCAATTGAAATTAATGGTCCATTTAAATAAAAGGGAGAAGGAATCTCAAACATGATGCAATGTTGAAACAGTATTCGTAAAGAGAGGACTCTCAAGCAGTTCAGAAATCTAGAACATTGGCTGATGAGGAGTACATTTCCATGTGTCTTTTCCGATATTCTCTGTATAGGAGATATACTCCCCCTGCATTTAAGTTATTTGTGCATCTTAAATTCCGTATGCTTGAGTGATAAACACTGAGAATCCTACCATGGGTGCTTTGGTGAGATTCACTGTTAGGTTTGCAAAATATGGGGAATATGATCCTTTATTACACTTCTTCCATTTATGGGAAGAATTATTATTGAACAACTGAAGGAGTATGGCAACTTTTATGATGAAAATTAATAATAAATTAATTAGAAAGGAAATTATCTCAAATGTGCTACTTTCCTGACTGAATAGCAAGTTTGTATCAATCCTTCTAGGCACAGACATAAGGAGATACAGAAAAAAAAAATAGAGGAAGCGTAGCAGAGTGTTAAAATTAGAGCATGCCCACGAGATTGTTTTTTCTTTAAAGTATTTCAATTATCCTGAACGAAAGAACAACTACATTAAAACCATATTATATTCACAACAGTTATCTTCAGTCACTTCTGATCAGACAAATTTCTACATATATTGCAACTAATAAGCTTGTTTTATTTTTTTTGCAACCCTCTTGATGAAGTGTAAATCACACTACATGTTTAACTGGAGGCTTGGTATGTGTATTATCCTGCAGAGCCTGTTGCTAAGACAGAGCGAGTGGTGAGGCTCCACTGTGGCAACAACCACCAGCACATGATGCATTAAAATCCTCAGCTCCTCAGTGCTAAAGATCATTGTGTCCTAAATAGGAATTCTATAATCTGAATAAACAGAAATCCCTTGCTCTTTCTGGTAGTGGTGCAATATCAGCAATTAGCTGCTGAGTCCCAGACTGTATCCCAGAAGATAAGAAGAACAGCTGCTTTGGCTTATTAATGGCCACTGGCATTATATCATTCTGTTTTAATTTGGGCAGCGCATTGTTCTTAATTCCCCTCCAAGAGGCAGAGGAATCTACAAAAATCATCAAGAAAGTTCAGTCATCATCATGAGTGCTCCTGAAGCTTTTAACCTTACCAAACCCTACCAGGTGTTTTCTGCAAGGAGTGTTCCCAAAATTGCTGGTTATGCTCATAGAAAGCTGGTTTTATTAAGATTTCATCATCTGCATTGTACATGTCACACTCTAAGGAGTCCTATGTGTATCTCCCACAACAGCAGATTCCCAAAAGAATGACAACGAGTGTCTGTATGGAGGCATTGTGTCAAAAGACTCTATTATTAATGAGGTAAAGCTTGATGTTGTGTAAGAATCAATACACACTGTTAAGGAGATCTGTGGGGGCTTACAGTGGTTATAAATTCACTTTTTTCAGCAAATGTAAATACAAGAGATATAAATATGCTAAACAGTTCAAAATTCTTTGATGAAAGCTAAAACTAATTTCCACGCTATAATATGCAGTCTAGTTGAGTGCAATCTTATGAGCTGCAGCAATCTTGACCGGAGTTTAAAGGTATCCAGTCACTGAAATGTTCATTAAGCATTATCTCAAGAGGCAGTTCTGTTTGCTAGAATGATCTTTTTTAATTAGTGAATTAAGAACCACATAAAAACCTTCAGCTGTCGTTGCCTTCTGCTTACACAACATCTTTCTGCTGCCTAAGAACAAAATTGCTCTGTAATTGTATCCTCCACTGCAAATAAGCAAATATATACTCCAGGAAAGCCCTAGTGCTTCCTAATAGGGTCAAAATAAAGACGAAGAGGCAAACACCTTACAGATTAGTATAACTGAGTTTTCAGTCTTTCAGAATCTCTTAAAGGTACCTACTTTGTTAAGAAAAGTGACAATTGTTGATATGAGTCATGTGAAATCGAAGTGGCCTTCTCCATATAAAATATCCCATCCCCCCAGGTATGGTTAAAATAATACAAAAAAACCCAATCCGTGGAAGATGGAGAAATGGTTATTCTGGCCAGGAATTGGGCAATTCTGCCTGATCAGGCCCTGAACATAGACCTGTCCTAATACTCTCAGAAAAAGAGTAATAGATTCCAGATAGATTTGTTGTGATGTCTTGTTCTTTTGACTTGATTAATCATTGTTCAGTGTCAGAATGATTGACTCTTGTAATTTCCCTCATCTTGACAGCTGAGGAAGACAAGCTGGAGATATTTTACTGATAATTATCCATTCATCCAACTACTTCTGCCCATTCAATAAATGGTTCAAAACTGACAAAACCAGTAGCTTCCAGAATATTATTTCCATCTGTTGTCCATGGAAGGGACTGATCTAAACTGTGTATAATTCACATATAATCTGTGTAATTCCTGGCTGTAGCAAGAGATTGTAAATAGGCATAATGTATAATGATCGTGAAAGGGTGCATAAGGTTTATAGGATGAGGTTAGGAGTACCACTTAAGTAGGTGTAAATAGCCATTCTGTCAGTCAGTGAGTGTGGAGTGAAAAAGGGAGCACAAAACTTCCAGTACCGATTTGTATAGTTAGCCTGCAGATAAGTAATAGGTACTTGGCTTGATAGGTTACCTGAATGCAAGAACCCAGCCTGTAATTTTGCCTGCACTAACGATTGCACAAGGTTTGAACAGAGCTGTAAAAACATCAATACATGGGTGCCTGTTGCACTAGAAAAACAAGTACATGAACAAACCAACCAACCTGCACTGCAACTCAGACAACAGCCATTTTTTCCATCATTATCAATATACACATGCCTTAGCTGAGAAGAGAGTGAAGGAAAATTGTTCACACCAATTTTCTACATTACTTCAGGATAAATGCACAGTGACTTCATGAAGATAAAAAACATCACACCACACTAAAAAACAGCAAAGTTGGTGATATCAAATGAGAAGCAGAAAAGTACATGATCCATAAAATATTCTGAGCAAAATGAGAGAGGAGGGAAACAGATCTCGAGCAGTATAAAGGAGGAAGTTGAAGAAGCTGGGGACCACACACAGTTTTATCATCTCAGTTTTAACTTCCCAGGACCGAGTGACAAATTACAGTGAGAAGTAAGCCCCATGAGCACAGCAGTGCAGAGGAAATATCACTTGGGGCAAATGGCACTTTTCATTGTAACTTTGAACATTCCTCTGCCAAACACATTTTTAAAAGGAATTATATTGTTTTTCATGCCCTTAGAAATTTAGTGACTCCTAGCAGAAGCTGTGTGCACTGGGATTAGGAGGAAAGGGTCTCAGTTCACCTCATCTGGTCAATATCTATATCAGAAACATGCACACAGGCAGCTCTTCCTTCTTCTGATCATCATCTTGGCTTTCATATTTTAATGAGTAATGACTACATGAAATTGTGAGGATGAAATATAAACGATATTCTAATAAAAACCATGTCACAGGTCAATAGCTGCATGGACATGGGAAAAAAAAATCATGAATTGCTTGACTACTAATAGTTAGCTTAAACTAAATGAGGGCATTTTTAAGGTCAGCTAAAATGCTGCTGCATCGTCAACTCACGTATTTTTGAATTAGTAGCTACATAGCCTTAGCACAAGTATTTTAAGATCAGCTTCTTTTTTTTTTTTTTTTTTTTTTTTTTTTTTTTTTTTTTTTTTTTTTTTTTTTTTTTTTTGGCAATTTCAGATACTGTACTGTTATGCAGGGTTACGTAAAGAAAAGGTTTTCTTCTCTTCTTATCTATGACCAGCTGCTGAAAATCATTTAGAGCAAAACACATTGCAAGATCTCATCTACTAATGCCCTTTCCCCTCATTGTCAGGCCTTTGAAAATAATAAAGAGGAGTAATGGGAAAAGTAGTATTTTTTCTGAATTAAAGGTTAGATGCAAAGATATTTTGGATAAACACAGCCTTAACAAAGTTTATTACGTGTTTAATGTTACAACAGAATTTGTAATATTTTCCTGATTTGCCCCAGGTACATCCATGGTATTGCAAAGGATTTCTTCTAAAGCTCATTGAATGCAGGGAAAACCATAATAACTTTCATGAATGATAAATCAGAGGAAAGGATGGGACTAATAAACTGGATTTCAAAAACCATTATCTTCCTCTTATTTGCAGATGCTTTTCTACAGATACCATATAGTATCTTTTTAGCACAGATTTAGTTGCCCTTCCCTCAAATAACCTAAATTGCACTAGATACATTATACGTGATTGGAAAAAAATATACTCCTGGGATAAAACCAGAATTTTCTTGAGTGCAACAGACAGTCCTTCTAAGAGAATCAGGAAGTTTTAAACAACATGTACAAAAGATAGCCTTGGTCCCTATCAATTTAGAGGTATATCCTATCCAATAAATTCTATTTAAACTCAACTCAGAATTAATAAAAAAGCTAAAGAGTAGTTTAGGTCAAATATTTTAATGGAGCATTATAATGATCAAACTTTAAAGCATTGATCATTTTTGGTTTTGTAGTAAGAGGAATTGCTTTTCTTATTTTTTTACAGAAAGTCAAAAAATTAGCAGACAAAGACATTGCTTCCAACAGCTAATGTCTGGCAAGAATCAGTATCCCATTAAGGCAATTACCATTCTCATTTGGGATTCTGATAAGCTCTTAAATAGTCTGTCATTAAGATATATACAGCACATCTGTTTAATAAGACCTCTTGATTTGATGAAACTCTTATTAATATCATTGAAGGTCCCAGAAGAAGACCTACATTTTTTGTGAGTGTTCTGTTCAACATTACTTTGGTGTCATTGACACTGCTCTTTAACTTACTCTCTAAAATCAGACTTGCATGCAGTCGTCTTCAGTTTTCAAGACAGTTTAGCAATAGTGTACATGTACCAATGTGATGCAGATCCCTTTACAGAAGCAGCTTCTAACATGAAAAAATATTTTTTTTTTTTTACTTAATTTTTTTAGAACAAATTAATACAGATTCTGATTCATCTGTGATCACCTAATGAGGACAAATTTTATACAGTGCTTTTATAGTAAAAGCATGCCACGCTTAAAAAATATGTATTCTAAAATAACTTATTTTCAACAGGCATATTCTTTTGTTCCTCCTGTTCTTCTGCTACATGATGATCACACTGCACTGATACTTTGTAATGAGAAGAATAAAATACATTAATACTCATTCATCAGGCTGGAGTTTGGGTTAGGAACAGGTGAATACCTCCTTTGTTTTTTGGTGTTAGAAAAAGAATCCATAAATTGATTAAGCACTATATCTCAGATCAATCCTATAAGCCCAAGTTAAAAATGAGGGGGAAGGAAAAAGGAGAAGCTTGAATGGATAAACACATGCCCCTTACAGACGCTAAACAGAGAATGGCCCCTCTGACCACAGACATTCAAAAGAGAAGGACCCCTCTGACCCACTGCCACAGCTGGGATGAACAGAAGTGGCAGGCTGTCTGAAAGCTGCCAGATGAACCTGACAGAGGACATGAATGTTGTTTTTTCCTGAAAATCAGGCTGTTGATGCAAGTACTGAATGCATGCCTTGGTAGCCAAGCAAGCACCAAAATTTGCCCAGCCCTTCCATCCACATGAACTCATCACTTTTAGAATGCTATAATTTCAATTCAGATGTCCAGTACTCAGTAAATCATGAGAGACTACTAAAAATTGCATGCAGAATATTGTTGAAAACCTGTCCACTTGTTTGCATACTTTAACCAGAATTGTTCTAAATACCTCTTTACCTATTTATATTCACCTTGTGATTCAAAGGGTCATGTTATATAAAGCTTAAAATGTCATTGTAAACAGGGAGTACATGTGAGAATACCTCCATGCTGCTTGATGAAGAAATCTCTCTCGGAAAATAGTAGAGAAAAAGTGTTCATTTTAGAATAATTGCCATGGTTCAAGAAGTTTTTATAGTAACAGTGATTTAAAAATGAAGTAAAAGTTACAATGTATTCAATGCAATTTTAGACACCATTAGTCCAGACAATATTTGTGGAGTTCTGCATGAAAAGGGTTTATTTTCTTTTTGCCTATCATTCAGAGGTACTTTTGCATGCACTGAAAATTTTCCATATCCTTTCTTTCTACTTTTTTTCAGTTACAAAAAAGTTTGTTACAAGAAAGATGTAGACATATGTCCAAGATTTTATCAAAGTCCTTCAGATGAGACACTTTCCAGGGCATTTTTTCTGTTCATTCTGCGTAACTTCCAAAATGCTAAGATCATGCAAAAATGAGTAGATAATTCAGAATGCAGAGAGAAAAGACAAGCTCACCTCCATAAAACCTGGGAGAACTGTGTAATTGGGTCCCTGCTAGAGCCAAGCAAACTCACTTTGTGGACTGACTGGCAATATCCCCATTCCTACAGAGAGATCTTCTAGGAGAGTGAGGGGAGACCTTACAGCTGTCTACAATTTCCTCATAAGGAGAAGTGGAAGGGCAGGCACTGATCTGCTCTGGTAATGAGTGACAAGACCTGAGGGAATGACCTGAATCTGTGCCATTGGGAGGTTTAGGTTAGATATTAGGGAAAGGTTTTTCACCTAGAGGGTAGTTGGGTACTAGAGAAGGCTCCCCAGGGAAGTGGTCACAGCACCAAGCCTGTTCAAAAAGCATTTGAATGATGCTTTCAGGCATGATGTGTGATTCATGGTGTGATTCATGTGCCTGTCCTGTGCAGAGTCAGGAGATGGACTTTGATGATCCTAGCGGGTCTCTTCAAACTCAGTATATTCTGTAAGTCTACGACTCCATCCATGATTCCATGATTCACTGCAAATGAATGCGATGGAGGTTTGCTTTAACTGCAAAGCAGAAGTGGCAATTGCCACAGCACTGTTGAAAGCATTATGAAGGATGGATTTAGATGACTTCGCTAACCCTGAAGCAAGCAAATTATGCTAGATATCCTGATTTCTAAAAGAGTTCTCAGAGAATGAGTGCCTTAACTTGTTTTCTCAGTTCCCTCAGGTCCTCTCAAATGAAGGAAAATACGTTCAAACACTTCATCTGGCAAATGATTTAGGTAGCTTACTGTATATGAACTGGTTCCACTTTTCTACAATTCAGTGCTATTTGTGCTCTTGAATTCTTTACTATTGCTAAGAATATTGCCGTAATTTAGAAGGAAAAATGAAAAAGAGGCAAATGATCACAACTAGTAACAGAAACAATCTTTGTGATGGAACTTAGTCTTCCATAATTCATCTGCAAAATCTTGTGTTAAATCAGGATGGGATTACTCAGTTACTTAAAAAAAAAACAACCTCAAGTGCTTTCATGTTGCTGGACTTTGAGCATTTGCTCTTTTGCTATTATGCTTCTGAGTTTTCCTTTTACTTCTATCAGTCACACCAGAATGACATCAAAGTTATGAAAAATTTGCATTTTTACATGAGAGCTCCAGTACACCTTTCTTTCCTTAATTAATGCAACCCATTTGAAAGAGTAAAGAGTGCATGTGCTAGGAAAAAAAGTCACCTCCAAATGTTTTGCTGTATCATTTCTTTAAAATATTGTGTGATTTTCCATATTTACCAAATAGATGTGTTTTATATCTCTGATAATTGCATGGAAATGAAATTTTATACAATTATTGTGTCTGTCTATCCATCTATCTCTATATATAATTTATATTGCTGTGTACAGATTTCCTCTCCATTGCTGAGACTGTTGATTGGACTGCAGGTATACTCGACTGCTTAAGCAAATTAGTAAAATAGTCTGGTACCAATCAGCCTTAGAACCAGAGAGCTTTTAAAACAAAAAAAAAAAAAAAAAGCAATTCAGGAATGAAAGTGCCAAAGTACCATCAGAAAATAGCAATAAATATATTTACTTCTTATTTATTTAAATATCTAAGTGCACCAGGTCTGGCTGGGATGGAGCTAAGTTTCTTGGCAGCAGCCTGTATGATGCTGCATTTCAGATTTGGGACTAAAAGAGTGTTGGTAACACACCACTGTTTTTGCTGTTGCTGAACAGTGCCTGCACAGAGTGAGGCTTTCTCCACTGCTCAGTCTGCCCCTCAGTGAGGACACTGGAGATGGATAAGAAGTCAGGAGGTGACACAGCCAGGGCAACTGATCTGAACTGACCAACGTGATATTCCATTCCATATGACATTGTGCTCATGACATCAGCAATAAAACTGAGCATGTGTTTGTCTTCCATGGTGGCCATTGCTTGGACACTGGCTGGCATCAGTCTGCTGGTGTCAGGTGGTTCCCTCTTTACTTCACCAACTTTAACTTGACACCAACATTTTCTCCATTTTGCTTTTCTGATTCTCTCTCCCATCCTGCTGTGAATGAGCTGCTATGTGGATGCTTAGCTGCTGGCTGGGGTCAAATCACAACGTGAATTAATATTGAACTAGGGATCCAACAAACGAAAATCACATTTTTAAATAGAGTCAGAAAATTTCTTAAAGGATAGCTCTTTTTTCAAACACATTTGTTCTATAAATTTTAGGGCCCTAAAAGGAAAATAAATAGAGTTGAAACTCCTTCATATTGAGAACAGTAAAGGAAATTAAAAGTTCAGGTTCAGTTTGGCAATCCATTTACAACTTTCAATACTGGATCTGTGAACTCATTTTAAAAATTAAAATGGGCATTTCAACATTAAATAAAACTCTACTGGGAAGAATTCACTGAGTGCTGGCAGTATAACTTTGAAAAGGATTAATTTATAGGCAAAAAGGATAAATATGTATTAGAACTAAGGAAAGGGAATGAAGGATGGAAAGAGAAGTGTTGCCAAAGCTACACTGTGTTGCATTTATAGTAACCTAACAGCTCTGTTCCCTTTAGTCCAACCCTAGGTGCTAGAGTTAGTTTAGTCCTACTGGAAAAATCAGTATTACAGTTTCTAGTGTTATGAGGCGGTATCGTGTTACTAAGAACTCTATAAACATTACAGCACATTTTTAAGTTTGGCCTGTATTTCAAACAAGGTTCTCCATGTTGGTGGGAGGCCCTCAGCAAGTACTAGTTGACAGTCATGAAGCACCAGATGTTACCAGAGCTTTGATTTTAATTTCAACAGTTCATCAATATGCAGTTTCGCTGTTGCCAGTATTCCTGCTTTTTCCAGCAATACAAAAACATTTATGACTACTGGTACTTCAAAATTTGCATGTTCACAGCTACAGTTTGGTTTGAGGAAAGTACTGCTTGGCATACTAGCCCTTTTTCTATGTTATGAAACATGGTTTGCCTTTAGAAAACCTTGAAGCATTAGGGCTCCCTCCCCTAAGAGTAAAACTCTGTTTCCAGTTTGAAGTGGATTAATGCATGTTAACAAACACACATTTTAATCTGCGATGTCCTTATACTGGTGTTTGCAGCTGAAGAAAGTATTCTTTGGACCCATCTTGATTAAGATGCAGAGTCTATCCCAACAGTTGCCTTGGAGCAAGTAAATATTAGAAACCCATTCCAAGTGGGTCGCTTGGAAACCCATTAGTGTTTCACAGATACAGGAAAGATAGGAAGTATTTTACACCAAAAACCTTATCTTTCTTTGTTTTTTCCATACCGAGGCAGTCCAAGAACTTAGCTTGGACAATGCTCCTAATTTCTGTGACTGTGACAAGAAATGTTTGCCAGAGATTGTAGGAGAATAGTTCGATAACTCAGCCGTCCCTCCCAGAAATGCATTCAAAATTATTTTTACATGTTTTACAGACATCAAAGGGGCAAATGGAGACTGTTGTAGAACCCCTGCAAGTAAAGCGAAGAGAGAAAAAAAGAAAAAAGAAGAGGAAGCAACCATCTGGAAAAGATAGCAAACAGAGCACTAGCAGTGAGACAAAGGAGGTATAAGCAACATGGGCAGCACTGGAAAGCAAGAGTTTACTGCTTTCCAGAGGAATGAAGACAAATGAGTTGGAGAGGCTCTGTTTAAAGAAAAGAGCAGGCTGATGTGAAAAACCATTTGCTTAGTTTTAAACATAAAGGCCAGCTTTGTGACCTCAGTAGAAGCATAGTTATGTTTATTGCTCAGGTCTATACTGCCAAACAGCCTCGTGTGAGTTTTGCTTATACCATCATTTAATTTTACATTTCATTCCTTATTCAAAAGGCAGTACCAAGCATCTGCAGGATATAAGATATATTCATAGCTTTCAGACAAAAGGCTGAAAAGGATAAATGAAAGTATACCATCGACCCAAGTGTGATGTACTGACCTACACTACCATGCCTGAAAAAAAGGGTTCTCCTCCCTGCTTTATTGTGTGCTGATTCTAAAATTTCTCTGAAGGTCTCCAAAGGCATGGTTCTATGTGTTCATTTTCTGCTTTTGTGGGACTATGTTATAAAATATTAAAGCTGCAAAGGCAAAAACTTGAAAATCAGGAAATTTCATAATTAAAGTTACACATAAACCTTCTGCTGTACACATAAATCTACTGCTGTCCCTGTCCATGTATGGTATGACCACTTTTCATGTCATACCCACACATAATTTTTCCCAAAGTAGGTCTGTTTCATCTAATGTGCACAATGGATAATGCTCAAAATACTCCTGCAGAAAGTGGTTTACTATTTTTGTTAAATTGTAATTCAGTCTTTACAAGCTTTTCAGCCTATCAATCAGGAGCCTGGAAGTCTGTGGCCAATCATTTCATCTCCAATATGACACTACGTATTTCACAGCTGGAGAAACAGAGGCAAAGTCTTTTGAGGGCAACATATGGGCTCAGCAGTAAATGAAGGGTTATAATTGAGGACCACCTGACTACCAGGCATGTGCTCTGACATGATCCATTTCTTTCAAATGTGATGAACATAAGAATGTTCAAACCAGGTCAGACTGTAATACAGCATCCTTTCTCTGACCTTGGGGAGCCAATAGGAAAGTCTGTGAGGACAGGAAAAACCTGTAGTGATATAAATCAATTGTATTTGTAAATATTGTAATATTTTCTGGAGAATATTTCACTCCCAAGCAATGTCTGACTTTTTCTGATACAAAAGTGGTGGGTTTTTTTACTTAATAGACATCAGTTTTCTTCTATGAACTGATATTCATGCTTTTTGATAACATTTGATATAAGTTCTAGTAAAGTGATCTGAATCTGTGTATAATCTATATTTCTAATGTAAAACCCTGAAGGTACCAAAATAAGTACCTGAGATCTGAGGTCACAATGTGGAAATCTGTAAAAAATTCTGGTTTATATAATTTCTGGGCAGGATGATGGGGAAATTGTTGCCTACAGATAAACAGGTCTGAAAGGAAAGAAAGACCTAGGTGAAACTCAGACAAAATCTGTATTAACCAAAAAATCGTGGGTACTGAATCTCTTTTAAATTATAAACTTGATTCATTGTTTTGGTACCTTACATAGGGAATAGCCAGATAAAACTACTGGGATAGGAACAAACACCTAAAAGGAGGCCAACCTAGAATGCACCCTAAATTTTTTATTTGCTGTTACTGCTTTCTGCCATTTTGTCCCTCTTTATCTGGACCTTGAGGTCAGTTTGGGTCTGTATGTTAGATATTAACATTCATTCAGCATCAGGTCATGCTTTTTGTTGGGATTATTAGCCTGCACACAACCGTACTGAATGCAAATTACTGCTATTACATAAATACATAGTTACTGTGTTTGAACTTAGCTGGTTAAATCCTATCAGAATAGCTCTGATGCATCAAAATCTGTGTTAGTGCAGTCACTGCGACACTAAACGCATTTAGCAACTCTGCTCAAAAACTTTCTTTTAAATTACTTATTAAGCTTTGTATTGAATGAAGTAGGGCTGCTACAGGCTGTCACTGGTCATATTGGCTCCCACATTCTGAACAGCATGAGACTCTCCTTTCAAAATACTTGTGATGAAAAAAAGGCGATAGGGAGAGCTTACAGTCTGACAAGTAGCTTGATACTTCTTTGCAAGTTGCAAAATGTCTTTTATGCTTTTTTTATATTTAGTTGCTTCTTTTACAAACAAGAAGAACAGAGGTGAATACATATTCTGCCATGTTCAACCACAAAAGCTTTCCTTAGTGTACTTGTTAAAAAGCGCTTGGACAGCAAACCATGGACCTGTCACTATTATATTTTCAGAATTGCAACAATGACCTTCTCATCTTGATAAATGGTTTCCTTTTGTGGGAAACTGAAACGTGCAACAAAGTGCTTTTATTTTTGTGCAACACTTACTTTGTCCCTCTGAAAAAAAACAATGGAATAAGGGATGATGTATCAAGCACTTATAATGCTTTCTGCCATGGGTTTTCAAATAAATGTGTTAATCCATGCTAATCTGATTCAGTACTTTGAAAACTATAATATGTTTTTTACAGCCCACTTGCCATACCTGCTAGTATTACAAATGCCCTCCATTGCATACATGTGTTTATTTTATTGCACCTTTAGGCAAATTTAAAGCAAATAAAAATATGTAATTGTGTTTGATTAAGGTAGCTTGGTGTTATATTTGTGTAAACTAGTTCAGTGTCTATAATTTTTTTTTCCAATTTCTCTGAATATGTACAAGCGATAAATAGATCTCAAAAGGGGCTGTGTGCTCTACTCTGGAGATGTACTTTGTTCGGTTTCAAAGAAATTATTGCAGTATTATAGTAAAACAGGAGAGACATGCACACCTCTGGTTGGTGATTCTCCAAGACTTGAATTATCCCTCAGAGATGCCCATATGTCACCATTGATTATACAGAACATTTAGGAGTGAGAAAGAGTCTGAATGGGTGTCTGGCTGCTGGCCAAGGTTAACCCACCACAGTACCTAAGCTGAAAATGATACCAAGTTGTAGATGGGAAAGAGAAGGCATGCCAGTATCCAGTTTATGAAAAGTACTTGTATTATTTTTCTGAAAAGAAAAAATGTGTGCCTTAGATTAAGGTACCTACTGCATCACTTTTGCAATTATTTCTGATTCACCTATATTAGGAAACACAGCAATTCTTCACTTCTGATAAGACATTATTTTCCATTAAACCCCTTTATGTGACATCCCACTGAACACAAGATATGACACAGACCAAATGCAATACAGGCTTGCACAAAATTATAAAGCTAGAAGACTGACTTTGTCAGTTCCTTGGTGTTTTAATTTTCTTGGAAAAACATGATTCTAGTGTACTAGCAGGAGAAGCAAAAAATGAGTTTGCGGCATGGTTGGGCAAATTCTACTTAGCATACATGCTGGCCTTGAAATTTTACAGTCTAAGTAGCTAAGACTGAGCCAGTAGGACAGAAAATATCCATAATGCAACCACATCCTTAAATCAAAGGGCTGGAAACTCAAAACAAGACCCTAGCTGTATTCTAGGTGACTGTTGCTCCTCAGGTTTCCAAATTAGCTGTCTCAGTCTTCCCTTTACTAATGATATATGCGCTTCTACCAATATTTGCACAAGATAAAAGGCACAGTGTCTTTGAAACTGCAGTGTGTTAAGAGATGCACAATTAATCTAGTCAGGTTTCCTTTCCTTAAGGTTTTTTGATAACCTTGACGAAACATACTGCTGCTGCTACATTCCTCTCCTGGTGTGTCTCATTAAGTATGTACTGAGTAACAAGTGACAGCGCTACCCAAGATACATTTTATGGTATAAACAAACAAATATTGAAACAAGTTATTTCAAGTGCTCCGGCAACAGTTATTTTCTTCAAAGGATACTTATCATCACAATCATCACGCTATGGGCAAGGAGATCCCTCTTTTTGAGAACTCTACCCTTGCTAATTGGTTTCTCTTGGGAAAATTTGAGGAGAAATTAATAGAAATACACAGAAAATTAATTCCTCATCATGTATAAAATTTTTAAATTTTTAAATTTTTAAAACTTCATCACTCCATATTGGGTTTGTCCTGAAACTTCATGTCACTTTCCACCAAGAAAGAAAAAAACAAAACTAACACCTTATGTACCACAATACAAAATATTACTATATTTGTTCTCTATAAATGATGGACTTCAGTTCAGTCCCTTTTATCTGATGTAAGTGCCCCTAACAAAACACATGCTGGTACAATTTAAATGAAGCTTACATCTCCCAGAAAATATTTCAGTTGTAATGAACTAATATACCTTGATATATGATGATGATGATGATGATGATGATGATGATGATGATGATGATGATATATATTAAAAAAAAATTGCATTGAATTCTCAAAAGTGTCTGCTGGTAGATGAGGCTGCGGAGTGCTATGATGGACAAGATGGGGCTGCATGTGTTTTGCCCCACCATGGATTCACTTTCTAGGGAAGATGAGTTTTCTACCTGCAGTCCTTTTTGTTGAAAGGATGGAGAACCAAAGATCCTCGCTCCTCAGTATTTCCACAAGCCACGCTTTAGGTCTACACTTCTAATGCCTCATCTTCCTGGGATCAGTTTTGCTGTGAGAAGGGAAACAGCACTGCTAACACATGAAATACTTTATTCTCTCTGCAATGGCATAAAACATTGTAAGAGAAGCAAGTGCTTCTTAAATGTTTCTTAAGATAGTCTACCTAAACCTTCCACTCTGTGCAAGGGCCAGAATGATACAGCGTATTTGTACTCAGCTATTCTTCCTGCTGACTTCATGCTGTTCAACTAAAGTTTTTAGATCTTCTGCTGGTAAAATTTGTCACTATTGTTAAGTTACATTGACGTTTGTCTTATTAAGTGCTATGCAAGGCCTGTGCTTTATAGTGTACATGTATCATGTGGTATATGTGTGATGTGGTTGATCCACATCAACCACATATGGTTGCAATCAGTAATCATGCAGAGTGTTATAAAGGTTTCACTGCCAGTACACCACTTGTGAGTTATGTAAGGCACCCCAAACAAGTGGCAAAACAATGTTTACAGTAACACGTACTCTTACATTTCAGTCATGCCACACAGGGTATAGCACAGCAACATTAAAGAAAAAAAAAATTAGCAAGCTTTTAAAATAAAATGTTGCTATTGAAACTGCTTTTATGGGACTCTCCACGTGCAAAGTGAGTTGACTTGCTTGCCCATAAATAACAAAGATTTAGGGAACTCTTTTCCTTGGTTACACTATGCACATATTTAGTAAAACTATAATGCTGTCTACTTCTTTTTATGTTCACTACCTTATTTTTGTTGCACAGTTTAGATTTTAAGATGTGCAATCATTTATCCATGTTCTTAATGAGATAAAATCCTACTTTAATTCCTCACAAATCAAAATTATTTTTTCTGCCACACTCTTATTTGTAGTTAGGCTTTAAATTTCACTTGCTTCCTTGAGCTAAAATATATGTGAAAGGAGGTGCAAGGTCATCTACACAGGAAATTAACATTTTAACAGGAACAAATTCTCCCCATATCACACTATGCTTCCAGTCCTATTGTATTAATAAACCCTGCTTACACAATGTATTTATATCAAAACCTATTAAAATGCCAGGGATCACTTATTCAAACAGGGTTTTTATGGTTAATCAGGAAATTTAGCATTGATTATACTGCATCTGCTTTTAAATAAAGTAAATGAAATTTGCCTGCTTAAGAGTCATGATCAACCCATTTGGGACACTGAGGGGAATTAGCATATTTAATTACCCTGAAATGGATTCTTTTTCCACTCAATATTTAAGACATATTGTATTACTGCAAAAGGTGACTAACTGCTTTATGAACTGCACAAGAGACCTGGCATTGCTGTGAGGAAGGGGACTGCTTTTATTTTGCACTGCTATAGGATGATGAATATTTTCTTCTACCCATTCAAAACTATTTGATACCTAGATTATGATCTTGGAGTGGGAACATGCCTGAAAAGACACTGTTGCCGGTAGTCAGTGAGGTGCCGGGCTGATTAAGAAATGGGCAAACTCTTAAGAACCCAGGCTTCCAATTTTATCCCACTTCTCCAAATCCCACCTCCATTTATATTTTTGATAAAGCTGCAACTGTTGCAGCAATGCCTCTCTGTGTGCACCTATGGAGGCACATAGAAGCAAAGCCAAGACCAGGACCAAGGCCAAACTCATCTCCTTTCTACATTATGCGCTCTGAGAGTGTCTTCAGGGCTGTCTTAGAGACAACTGGGATAGTTGTTTTGAAAGAGTTCTCATATCCCCTAAAACCCACACT
This sequence comes from Empidonax traillii, assembly GCF_003031625.1. Taxonomy (NCBI): domain Eukaryota; kingdom Metazoa; phylum Chordata; class Aves; order Passeriformes; family Tyrannidae; genus Empidonax; species Empidonax traillii. The sequence goes on along the minus strand of NW_020955334.1, from coordinate 148,325 downwards.
CAGTAGGTATGTGGGTGATCCCAGAGCACTGAGCAACATTCCTCTATTTGCTTTTGCAGTGAGCTGGGTCTTTCTGAACACCCTGCTCCTCCAGAGAGCTTTCTCTGTTGAGCTCTCGGTCACAGCTTCTGGTCTTATTGCTAATTTTTTCTCCCCCAGGCTGATTAAAAACGAGGGCAACTGTCTTTTCTCTTTTATGAGCTTTTCTGTTATGTGCATACCTCATCTATCCTCTGTAAAGAATTTCTTAAAAAAGGAAAAGGAATTGGAGTTTTTGTTGGTGATTATTTCTGGATTATTAATTACCTCTAATGACCATGTAATACCAAGATTAAAATGCATTCTAAAACTTGACACTTCAACCTTATTAGCTTACAACAAGAGTACGGTAGTTTCTAACAATTCTATTTATCAAAAGTAAACTGCTTATTAAGACCTTCTAATTATTAAGGTAGTATAATCAATCTTCAGTAAAATTCCATTAGAGAGGATAAGCCCTTGAGAAAACTGCTTTTGACTCTCATGAACTTGACCAATTCTGAAATGTATAAGAAATATCTTTTCTCACATCATGAGATACCTATATTCAAATTTTCTACTTTGACTCTGTAGAAAGAAAGGCTTTTCGTTGATTGTTAATATGCCCCTGGAGCATTTTAATCATCTTGTAAATGCTGATGTTCCTATTATTCATTTTTTTGGTAAAAATTTTATTCCACAAGCAGATAATTTGATGACAGGCAAGATAATTCATAAATCCATTAGAAAGCATAATCTTTTCCCCAATGTGTTTACTGTCTAAATAGTTTAGAAATACTATTCTCTCTCTAATTTGCCTCTTTACTGCATCACCTGGATATCATTCTCCTCATGTTATTTATTCTGCTCATGTTTTCAGCATGCATATGGATTTTGTGTTCCTTTAAGCCATCCACATATTTTGTGAAAACCTTAACCTCATGCACATTTTGAATTCTATATTGCTGGACTGGAAATTCTTCCTTTCCATCAGTAGGTGTGTGATTTAGTTGCTATACTGGGATGGGAGGCAACCTGGGCTTACAGCATTGTCCCCTCCTCACCTTCACAGCCATGTGCTCTGACCTGGCTGCCAGGCTGTTGGGAGGGGGTCATTTGGTAGTGTTTCCTTATCCCTGCCTGATCACATTCACCACAGCATTCTGCATTTCTTTATCTTATCATCTTCATACCTTTCTAAACCTCCTCAGATTTTCTTGCTGTCGTATAAGCCTCCGAGCAACCTAACTCAATTTATTCCTTATAATTTATCTTACAAATTAATGTTTCTTTACTCACCCCCAAAACTAACCTTGCAACAGCTTCCTGCAATTTTTGATATATACTTTTCAGCATTGTTAAGAAAATAAATGTTTTGGAAAAAGCTGAATGTAAAATGATACGAAGGCATATTACTCTTTGCAGTTTTTACAACAAATTAAACATGAAAATTATCTTTATTTCAATGATTCTTTAATAAGATTTTACAGAATGACTTTCCTGCTTAGGGAAGAAATGGAAATTTGAAATATTTCCTAATCCTCGACTCCAAGAACTTCTGTCTTATTTTTCAGCTGACTTTAAATACATCTGGATTTCATGGAAGGACATTATTTACAAAAGCAACACATAGAAATCCTTTTCACTTGCTTCTGTCATAGTAGTCTCTCAAAAAGCTTGTTCAACAAGAGGCTAACACTAATTAAATTGTTTTTCAGGTTCTTCAAATGAAATTCAAGCTCTATTTTTCTATGGATATATTTGGCCTGTTGAACCACAGACAGCTGGAAAAAGTTCAGTGTTTTTCATAGTTGTTGGGGAGAATATTCTGAAAAGAAAATAAAATTTTGAGATACAGAAGGAGATTTGTTTACTCTTATGTGCTTTTCTGAACGCATGAGATTATTAATTTTATAGAGTTGGGCTTATCTTCCTAGTGTATATATTTATTTGAGTTACATTTTCTTTAATTTGTAGGCTATTTTTGTAGTAGTTTTTTTATTTGAATTAAGTTACTTCAAAGTAAACACTGTAAATAAGACAAATATACATTAAAGACAATACAAGAATTTCTATTTTGGAATAATCATAAATACTTTCAGTCATCCTATACATTTTAAAGCCTCACTTTTACCTTCAATGGTATAGAATTTAATTCCAGTTAAGGCTAGATACTTAGATCCAGAAACACTATATTGCAGATTTCACAAAGTAGTATCTTACAATATTGTATATAAGTATCTGCTAGATTCCTGCAGAGCCTTGCCTGGTCCTTCCACACTTACTGCTACAGAAAGAAGCAATTAAGGAATCAGATCACAGAATCACAGGTTATACTGAGTTGGAAGGGACCCACAAGGATCATCAAGTCTGACTCTTAGCCCTGCACAGGACCATCCTCAGGAGTCACACCATGTGCCTGAGAGTACTGTCCAAATGCTTCTTGAACTCTGTCAGGCTTGGTGCTGTGCATCTAATGAGAATTCTTAGTAAGGTATAAATAGGTATCTTTTTTACCTTTTTTCCTTCTTGCACAACTTCACTGATAGTCAAAAAACATGTGCTATAAACAGGAGTGAAAAATTCTGGGTGTGTTACAAAATAAAAGACCAAGGGTTATGGTATTTTATCCCTTTGCATCCTCTTTCTTCATTTTATGAGCCCCCACTGGTACCTGCACTCTTTCCCACTGACAAAGTGATGTATTCTTTCCCAAGCATACAGACCTCTTCAGCTTTGTCATTCATATAAGTAAGGTTTTCTTATAAGCCATTTTCTGCCAAGTTAATACACTAATGCTTTAAAGGTGGAATACAAGAGGTTTTTAAAATGTTTTAGGGTACCTCCTTTCATACTGTCAAGAGTAACTGCAATCCATTTATGTCAAATGCTTCAAATAAAAGAAACATTTACAGCAGCAGGGTTGTTATAGAAGCAGTTTATTTTCTACAATGGTTTTCGCCCAGCCCTTTAGTTTTCAAGTATTTAACTCATAGACGGAAATCTTAACTTTCTCCCTGCAAAGCATAAGTGACAGGTTTTTTTTATGTAACAGTCCTCAAAGCTTGAATGGATATAAATACTTATTCAGGCCTTGCTATTTGTTTCTGACTTGCTTGTAATGACTTAGTATTGCGATAATGCAATTAAATGCTGTTACTTACTACAAAGTAACGGAATACACAATTCCCATGTGGTTGAGTTTGACTGTGGAATATGGCAAGTGCACGCAATGGATGCTATTCACTGAGAGAAATGTGAACGTAACATTGCAAAGTGCAGGTAATCTGGTCTGATAATGATGGTCTGAAAATCAAACCATCCATTCTCAGGAATCAGATCAAAGAAACATTATTATCACTATTCAATCAATTACATTACAGTTTGAGCTGCTTTGGCTTCACTGCTAAGCGAGATCTAAATACTGCCACTCTTATCATAAGTATATTGTTTGAAAATGAGGTACTGGATAGTCCCTCACGCACTGGGGGTGCATCCAGTCTATGTACCATGTTCACCTGGGATGGAGTTGAGGTATAAAGCTCTTCTCCTTAATTTCTGACTTTCATAGGAGGGATGCAGGCACTTTGGCAGGAGGGCAGGGTGCTGAGATCTGCTGCAGAGCACAGCTACCCACAGCATGGCTCTAGCTTTTCATACTCTAAAAATGGGCCTGGTTCAATAAAAATCTCAGCTAGAACATTGTTTTCATCCTTCTATTTATATACTCTTTAAAATTTGTGTATTCCTTGTGGTGAAGGTGCTAACATCTTTAGAAATTTCATATGGGATACATGGTCTTGCTTTCCTCAATCCCATTTTGTGGAGTCTTCAGAAAGAGCTGACAAAGTCCTGTTGTTCTCTTGATCAAACATTCATAAATTAAAGTTGAATATTCTTGGGCTAGAACATAGCTGTTTCATGATGATTTGTCTTCTGTGACATCTACATGTAATGTAAGGCTGCATCTACATTTTGGAAGACATGTCTGGATCAAATTTCTCTTCAGATAACCCTATGCTTTATTGCATCCTTTGGCATTAACCTATCAATTTCCTTTAACAAAAGGATCATTTTACCTGTTTCAAAATGTAAAAGCTCAGGTTTTGTTGTTTTTTCTCCCCAAATGCATGTAAATTCAGTTGTGTTTATTTGTTTCTTTAGTACGCTCTAGGTATATACCAGATGGGAAACGACAGATCTGCATCTCTATGTATAATTCTGACATTTTAAAGTCTTTTTTTTAAAAACACAAAGTTATATTTATAAGGACCTTCAAAATGAAATTATATCACTTTAGGCAAAATGTTTACAGTTTGCTTATCCATATAACAACCATTTCAGAGATCCCAAAATATTTATTTTCAATATTGAACTTCTTTTTATGGTTGATCCACTCTCTTTCAAAGCTGTTCAGTTTACACAACTAGTAAATTACTTTTCCATAATTGCTGTAATTACAGTCCTCCTCATGTGCTTACTCTTATCTCAGAACTGTGCTACTGCTGAACATTCTGGTAACAGAAAACCTCATGTTTATTTAGGAGGTAACATAGAACACTCTGTAAACTAAAATATCTACTTGGGAAGCTCTCTGTAGTTAATGTAATGTGATATTATTGCGATTTAAAAGGCTGTAACAACATACCAGCCTTACAAAAAGCTTTTAAAGACAACTATAGCTCAATGAAACCTTGAAATGTTAAAGATTTTCCTATTAAAAAGCAGGCTGGAATCATGGCTTTACTATATAATGGGAAAATATGCTAATAGTAAGATAAAAAAAAAAAAAGGAAACTAGTGTAGGTCATTCCTACATTTCTCCATTTCTGCTTGACTGTCTCTGAGGAGAGACTGCTAATGTAACAACTCAGGAGTGCACATTGTCTACTTCAGTAAGAAATTGTGCTTTACCCTTCTTGGGTAAGTTTCATCAAAAGTGGTATTTGCTCATGTGCACAGACTCTTGTCACCGTGCTCTAGTTCTCGCTAATACCTACACAAGGAGCAATCCATTTATTTAAAGCATACGTATGAGGAGATAACATTTCATTACCTGAAACAGTAATAATATGGAAGATGGAGAGGACTTCTTCTTTCTAAATTATAGCCTTTTTTGTGTGTGTGAGAATTTAATTACAGTTTTCATCTTCAGCTCCTTTAGCAATGCCTTCCCTCAGTTTTGCTGTCAGTGCTGATTATCCAAAGCTACTATTAGCGTTCTGAATTCCTTACTAAAACACTTCAAAAGCACAAGGAAAGTAAGAACGTAAACACAGTTCTGAGATGGGCTGAAGTTGTATTTATCAGAGATTTCTGCACTGTTGGTTATAATCACTAATTTTTTACTATTTTTTCATGGATAGGATGAAATGCAAATATATTAAAAATGGCATTAATCTCAGCATCCAGACTAAAGGTGACCTTGTGTAATAATCTGACACATTTACTGCAAGGAACCACCCAGACTTTCTTTGTGCTTCATATTTCATCATTCCATCTGTCTAATACTATCTTATTTTCTTTTTTTTTTTTTTTATTTTGCTGTTATTCATGCAGGAGCCTTCTTATAGAATTTTTCAATCACTGTCAACTTTCTTACATATCCCTGCTCTGCAGTCCAGTGTTCTAAATCCCATGAGAAAACTATTTTTTAATCCTTTTCTTGTATTTTAATTGCTCTTTTTCTCATCTATTTCTTAATTGTTTCCAGTTCATAAACATAGTTAAGCCTCTAAAACATTTTAAGTCTCTAAAATATTTTGTTTCACAGCATATAGGATGATGTAGTACAGATCCCATTTGCATCTTTCAGTATGATACTGTGAGATGTCAACTGTAAGATCACTGGAAAATTAAAATAAAGCAAAATCAAAATTTCTTCATACTAGACTGTAAAACAATATGAATAGCAGAAATATAAGATTTATATATTTTTATATAAATAATTTTAAAAGAAATAATTTTCTCCCCTTTCAAATGTAACTTATGAACCAGCTGTCTAACAATTATTAAAGCAAGAATAATGAAGTGGCATATATAGCAAACTTTTAAAGTATTTGACTGTTTATTTTCTATAAAGAGATACATGTTTTTTCACCATTGTGCTGCATATAACTCTAATGAAGGACTGAAAGCAGACCCTTCAAGATGGAGCAATAGGTTTTGCTACCTGGTATCATTAAAAGGATATAGGGAGATCCTACTCTCTCATCCCCCATCTCATCTGCGCTCCCTGTTATGAGCACTCACAGTTTATTTTATAATGGCTCTAGCATGCATTGGGTGGTAATCCAAGGGGGCAATAAGCCAAGAAAACTCAATAATCACACAATAAACTAAACTGGTTTACAAAAAAATGAACTGAGAGGTATGATTATTTCATGCTCAGGTAATGGTCCTGTTCAGAAAAACATGCCATCAGCATCAAACTGAGTGCAAAGGAATCAGTGCACATAGAAGCCACATGGGGTCCAAGAGATGGAGAAGAAATAAGTGTCAAGACACTTCTTCAGTAATGGTGACCTCAGAGATTTCATGTAAAGTCAGCATTTCTACTTGAGATATCCATTCCTTGAGTTGATGCTGCTCACTACTCTGGCTGAGAATTTCAAGCAACTTTTCCCCTCATTGTTCATTTTTGACCAGATTAGTAGTCTGAAGAAAGCTGGGAAGTAGGTCAGGAGAAGGGAAGCAGAAGGACCACATGACTGGGAATGAGATCTCTGCTTTCAGGAGCTTCCAGCTCTTAGACTGGCTCAGCCTTCTTGGAACACTTCACCTTAGGAACGTTCCTTCTAAATGCACCTAAAAATCTACTGATGAAGATGAAATTAGCATTCCACTTCTTGTCCTGAATTATTTATTCCTGCCATAAGGTGATATTGTGGCATATGAGTTAGTTCAGATAGCTGAGGCCTATCCCAATTCTGCTGGAAAAGGCACAGCAGAAACACATGACGAGGACAGAAATGTGACTGACCTGTTCATGGAAGCTGCCCATAGTTTCATCTCTCTGTAGCATAAAACTAATCTCTTAAATCACAGCCTGGCTGATATAACTGGCCCAGGGAGCTCTTTTTCTCTCTCTGACACCCTCCCTTCCTACTGGCACATTTTCACCATGCTGCCTCTCCCTGTTCTGTGTTGGCAGTACAGTTAGTCTGTGTGGAGAATCTCAAGATCAGGGCGCTGCTGATGGTGCAGTGGTACAATGACATAGCTGGCTGCCCTATGGGGATTGCCTTAACTGGCTTAAGAAGGATGGGTGCCAAATGTGAAAGCATGACCAGAGAGCAATTCCCAAATGTAGCTTGCTCAAATGCTGCCTTCAAAGGACTAGAACTGTTTTCTGTCACACCTTTCCACTCCATATGCTTAAGACAAAACGTGGCTCCAGCCCCAATTGCCCCCCCCATATGAGAAAGTAGTAACAGCAGTGGCAGATCCTTGTTTCTTCACACAGCAGGACCCTCAGGAAAAGGCTTTCAGGCTCTCTTGGTCTCCTCTGAGTGAGATCACTTGTTAGTTTCTAGATATTGTGTTGACTCCTGAATGTCAAAAGGTGACTGGGCTGTGACTACACCTCACTGCAGTGAAATTCCTTAGAAGGGTCTTGCTCATTGTGAGCAAAAAGGATTAAAAAGTTTTAAATAAAAATCTAGGGGAGTTTTGGTTATAAATGAGGATAACTAACACACAGAATTCAGAGCACAGAGCATCTTAGGATGTTCCTCCATTGTTTATTAAGATGTCTTCTAGCTCACCACACATCCCCTTCTTTGCCATGGGGCCAGAACTCACTGGGTGACAGAGTGAGACAAATCAGAGAACAAACTCAGCTAAGCACATTCATTTTAAAAACAGAAAAGAAAGAAGTGGTTCTCAAAAAGATCAGCTCTCTGGCCCCCAGTGCTGTGACTAAAACACAGGAAAGTGCAAGGAAGTGTGTCTGGTATCACTCTTTTCTGAAGCAGCTTTAGCTCAGATGAACTTAGGTCAGCTAATAATGAAGCCACATCTTCAGTCAATGTTCAGAATTCTGCATAAAAAGCATGTAAAAATGCACATCTACTGCAATGCCTGGGTGCCATCTTCATTGGTCAGCAGCTGCTCAGAGCCTGTGAGATCTGCATTATTTGATTTCTGTGCTCTTTTGGATCACCGCTACAGATATCACATACACAGTGAGTTTCTGCAGAGAAACAAATAATTTGAGCTGTCTTAGGTAAGAACTTCCTAGAGGCAAAATTATCCATATTTATGTGAAATTTCAGATAGTCATGATAACTTCTCCGAGTGTACATTAAAATCTAAAAATTATGGCCTTAAAAACTGGGAATTGAATTAGCCTTTTCAGATGGGAAGTCAGTGATGTAGACACAGAGTCTGAATCACTCTGGGGTTTTTGAGATGTCTTAGTAGCACTTTATTAGTACATAAGCCCTAAACTGTGATAATTAATCTCTTTTCAGGTTTATACCTGCAGGAATTGTACATATGGGAAATCAAACAGATTAAGACTCTTATTCAACATCTCTTCTTGCCTCTACATTTCTTTCCTTAAAAAAAGGAAATTAACCCACTCCTTCAGTCTCTGTAGGAAGAGAGAAGATGGCATTCTACTTGGAAATATCCACTCTAGCTTCAGAAGTAATAGATGTGACAGGGCCATCAGTGAGGTCAGTACAGGTTACAAGACTCACTTGAGAGCTCAGGGAAAACAGACAGCAAATCTAGACTCAATTCTGTGCCATTATATACTGCAATTAGTATGTAAACCAGATTTTAGTACCTAAACTAAATAAAGCTTCAGTTGCACCTTAACTGCAGTAAAAACATTTGGCAAAGCATCTTATTGATATCTGTGTTTACTGCTCATTTAGTAATAAAGTGTTTTTGATGTGACCTGAATTTTCAATCCATATAAACACCCTTACTCCAGGAAGCTGTTGTGGGAATTGACGCGTTGATAAAAAAGATGTCACTCTCACTAGGCAAACAATCTCCCATTTAATGTTCAAATAGTGGGAAGAAATGTGTAGGTCATTATAGCATTCCCAAATGTCAGCAATTCACCCCACAAGTTACTGCAATAATTAGAAGATACTTTGTGTTAATCCAGGTGCTCCATCTGATCATCCACATGACTCCATAAGCACTGCGAAAATTTCCTAGCTTACCTATTAGGAAAACCGGATGAAACCTGTTGTTCTGCTGGCCAATGGTAAAGAAAAAACTGTTTTCCAAAGGCCTTTTTTTTAATCGCTCTGTGTTTCTTTGACTCACTAAAAGGTGAGACATACTACTTGCAGTGTTGAATCATTATTCCTTTCAAATAGTAATATTGTAAAAAGATATTTTGGCTGGGATGCTGCCCATTCATATTCCTGGCCCTTCTCTAAAATCTATGAAGGCATTTCTGCCATTTCCCCCAAATAAACAAATACAGCTGCTATTCTTCAAGCACCAGTTTGCTGCCCCTGCTTAAATACAGCTTTTTAATGTAAGAACATTTTAACATTCTTAAATTCTGTTAATTAAAATGTTTCATAACACACTCCTGGGAACTCACTCAGCTCCCACACCCTTTCATTCACTAAATAAGAAATATAAATAAAATGCATCCATGTATATATGGTGGAATAGCAAACCCTATACCTTTCTCTTACCTTTCACATACCCTATCTAAATTCTCCTACTTTTTCTTGAATAAGGTCCTATTCAATTGTTTGAATATGGTGGGCTTGTTTTATATGCTTCAGAGAAATACTTAAGTCATCCAAAAGAAATTGAACAAAAGGAATTTTCTATATTATCTGTGTCTGTATAAATTAAAGGAATCTGATAGATAACCAAAGCTTTGAATAGCTATGGAATTCAGACTCAAATGAAGGAAACTGAATAGCTGCTCACCTTCCATTGAAAATAAGGTATTTCATTCCTAACCCATTTGCCCTGAATTCTAACTCTTCTGTAAGGAGTTCTATGGCAATATAGCAGTTATTTATTCTATTAATTTCAATAGAATTTCAGTATAAAATAATGAAACTCAGAGACTGCATATCCAGTAACTACTAATTCAATACCATTTTTACTTTTTATTTTAAAGAGTGTATTTTTAAAAAGATTGAAAAGCAATTTGGTCTACAGGAAAAACTAATTAGTTTTTTCATGTTCGCATTAGGGATCTTCAGTAGTTGGAGTAATACATTTATGCCTGAAGGTCTTTCAGTCTACCCTGAGCTGGAGGGAAAATTCTCCGAAAATCTACCCTCCTTCTCTCAAAAAATCCTCCTGAAATACAGTAAGTCAGAGATCTGAGTGTTTCTCATCTCTTGTATAACAGATATGTGTAGGGTATATTGAGAGTCAGTTTCCAAGAAAAAGATGTTAAATAAAAAGTCTGCAAATAAACTGAGATGGAATACTCAAACAACACGAGAGATAAATGAAGACTGATTTTAGGTAGAACTATTTATTTTGTATGGTATTTCCAGGTCTCTCAAACTTGGTGTAGATTTATAGAGAAACACTTAAAAAACTGAACAAAAAGACTTCTGATAACACAGAGATTTTGTGACCAACCTAAAAATTGTAAGATGTATTATCCCTCCTCATAAATGTTGATTATTTTCAGCTGTAGCAAATGCAGTGCTTTGCAGTTTAAACATTTGTTTCTGAAGTCCACAGAGGTGAAAGTGACAACAAAATAGAATGTTTTTGGAACAATAAGTGATGAATTGTGGCAAGTAGAAACACATATCCTACAAAGCTGATTAAGCTATAATACAAGACTCCTGTGTGCAACATGCTTTGCATGCTAAAAAACTAAGAGGTGAGCACAACTGGAAAAAAAACCTCAAACACCACCAATGAAATGGCGTATAGTGGCATCAGCTGAAAAGGACTGAGTTCTTATCACTTACAGAATACTATAAAGTCACAATTCTTTACACAATTTGGACCTATAACACTATTTGGGCCAAATGAAATAAGTGTGAAATGAAGAGAAAATGAAAATTAGAATTCAGAGTCATGTGCTTTGGAAAAAGCTATTTGTAACCTTTTGTTTCCCTCTGAGATCACTTATTGTCCAAAGAGTGCAATTTATGTTGATTTGATGGTTTCTTTCCCTGTAAAGAATAGCCATCTAGAGGTTGTGCCTTGTAGCCTGTTCTCCTTGGACAACAGCAACAGGGAAGATTGGAAGAGAAGTATTTTTATGTCAGCTCTGTCTGGCTTATGCTTGGGTTAAATATTGCCAGATTTCAAAAAAATGTGAATCCAACTTGAAACATTATGCAAGACTACCCTTGCCCCATGCACTGGACTTTCTGCTTTAGACTTCATGGCCTATATACCAAGATACTCTAATTATCAATTTTTTTTCTTTTTTTTTTTTGGAAAGGGAAGATAAATCTTCCCACATGCTAGAACTGATAGACTTTCATTTTTCTGAACTGAATGAGAGTTGGGGAGCTTGCAAGTGCTTCTACACAAAGAAAAATAAATACTTGCTTTGCTCATCTTTCAGTAACAAATGGCTTGACAGAGTGAAATAATTTCAAAATTACTTTTTTAGAGATATATTCAATAACAGTGGAATGAGATCATCATGTTTGTTCACTTCCATATTTCTATTAGTAAACTATTTGCATCAGGTAAAGTTCTGCCATGCTCTTCCTCCTGATTTCAACCTGAATAACTTATTGTACTTGGATTAGGATTTTATGGAAAAGTTTGATCACATTTTGAAATTTCAGAGGCTTCTTAAAAAAGCACTAACATATTACCATAATTTTGATTATTTTTAATTTTTAAAATATTAATTTGTATATAGACTCTTCAAACCACACATCAGTCAGATCACTAGGTTCTATAGGTATTTTTCTAGCAGTTGCACTTAAAAACCCCAAATAAAATATGCATTTATATCAATAAAAGATTTAAAGATACTGTAAGAATATAATAATTTATATGGGCAAGAACATCAAACTAAATATTATGAGAAGACTCAAAGCTGTCTAATAATTTAGAAGTGATTTATCTGAGTGCATTCAACATGCTAAAATGAGAATGTCAGTCATTAATATCTGGAATAAAAGATTTTCATGTTACCAAAATGTGGTTCTAGCCATCAGTATAACTTGGAGTAGCCATTTTTCATGACTCTCACAGAAGGGTTTTCCTTACAGAAAAACTCACAGAATAAAGTAGAAAAGAAACACAATAATTTTTGAATTGTTATGAAAAGCTATCAAATACTAAATGCAGTACAAAGAGGAGAACCTGATTTAAAGTATGTCTTCAGCACTGCAGATATCAACAAAATTTCAACTGAAAAAACATTCATGGATTAATTTTTAGTTTCTCATAACAAATATATAAGTGCCTTCTTTTGAGGGTCCAAATGAAAGACAAATCACAAATTGTAGCTGTGTGGGGCCAGAACTGTCACTCCCGTTCCTATATCTATACAGTAGTTCCAGCCTATCGCCTGTTTATCAGCTTCCTTTTACTCGTGCATTAAAATACTGATGCTGAAGTATAACTAAAGTCCAGTGGATATGATCCTACAGGTTTTAGTAGAACAGCTAAATCTACTGGAAGACCCTCTGTACCATTTCAACTATGAAATTCCAAGTTAGGGGCTTGTGAGCCCTCTAAGTTTTATTGCCCCATGCTCAGGGTAACTTCTTGCCTTTTTGGCACTGTCAATTCTCCACAGTGAATTGTTTGTTTTAGTGATGATTTTCATCTCATTCTACAGTCGAACTAAGTGCAAGATGCTGCTGTAGCTTGCACACTGAAATTGAAGACTGACCTTCATCTCATTTCACATCACAGTGAGATGCAGTGCTTAGTTGAAAAATTGGACTCTCTTTTGAGGTCAGCAACAAATATCCAGTGGAAGTAAAAATGCATTCTTTATTTTTCAAGCTGCTATTTCTCCTACATAGTTATCTGTACTTCAGGAGTTAACAGGAAAAGACAGATAAAAAGGCTCTTAACTGCTGTAAATTGAAGTGTGATATCATGAAGGTGAGCTCCTACCGGAGAGGAAAAGTTCTGGTGACTAAATGAAAAATACATGTCATGGGAGTTTAAACTCCCATAGGTGAACTTGCAATATAAATGGCATTTAGGGATGTTGAATGTTATATTACAGGACAGGTGACACTGAATAACACAGAGAAACCAGAAATATAAGAGCTGAGTTTTTCATATTACCTTCTAAACACATTGGAATTTCCCCAGTGCATCAGAACAATTTTAGATTTCACTCTTGCAAAAATGCTCAATGAATTTTGACCATACCAGCTTTGTCATAGCACTCTGCATCAAACTAGTTCTCTTGACTACAGAAATAGTAAGGTAGAAAGAATAGAGGAAAAAAAAATAAAATCTATGTTTTTTTTTCTAATAATTCCTTTGTCTGAAAAAAATGTCTTTACAAGAAGAGATGGAGGGTTGACATATTTCAAGAAGGAAGTCCATAGGACCCTTATCAAAAAGAAATAATTATTTCCTGAATCTTCTGTTTTACTAAAATTCTAATCTCTCTAGTGGTTTTAAATCTTTGCTCTACTAAATCTGGCACTAATATGGGTTCTGAGTAGGGATCTTTATCACAGTCTCTTTGCCAAGTCAGAAGAAATTTATAGCCCAGCTGACCACTATTTACTCTTTTCTATCAGCTTATTTTAAAAAAGTCTTTTAGAAACAAGAATGTTGACAGAGTGTAATCTTTGTCCTTGTATATATAAGTGGCTTCATTAGAAAAAAAAGAACATTTTGTTTACTTTAAGGAACATATGTAATATATATGATATATATAAAAATTATAATATATAAAATCCATACAAAGTTATACATTTGAGTAGGTTTTTCTATACTGCTAAAAATGTTTGGAGCTTTTGGCAGTATAGGATAATATATGTATGGCTCAAAAAAGAATCTGCAAAAGCAGTTGAAAAGTAAAGAAAACTTAGTGATATGAGATTGTCTACACATCTGAATTCCTTTAAAGAGTCTTGGTTTCAGTTTTTAGTCTTCAGTAAATGTAAAATTGAAAATTCTCTGAAATCAAAGGACTAAAAAGGAATAAGGAAATGATTCTAAGAAACCCACAAGTTTCTCATTAATTGAATTTGGCAGATTATTTACAATCCAAAATCGCTTTGTGTATGTGTTTGTGTGTGTGTGTGTGTGTGTGTGTGTGTATGTGTGTATTGTTCATGTGCAGAGCTAGGATTTACTTGTAAGGAGAAATTAAGGTGGGTTGCCAATACTACTTTGTTTCTGTATTTCACAAAGAACTATGTGACTCTAAATAGATAATATACTGCCCAAGATATTATCAGAAACAGATTAGCCTTCAACAAGCAATGGCTCAAAGTTCTAATACAAAGCAAATCAATGTCAATTTTACTTTGTCATCATTGTGGTAAGGGATAATTTTTTTATTGATATTGTATAATAAACACAGCAAAGTATCTTCAGATGTAACCAAGTGTTTGATAGTAGTAAGATAAGGAGGTTACTTCTTGTGGAACAAATTTGCTCTGAGTTACATGCATCTCTCCATTACATTTATCTGAATAATGGAGAACATAATTTGGCATTTGTTTGTACTGTGAAGTTTAGTGACTCTGAAATAGTTGGTAAATCATTCTACCAGATCATTCAATATATGATATAGTGTATATTATATAGAGTTTAAAGGTTATTTTTTAAATATGAAAACTGTTTCCTATTTATGCAGTTTTGTAAAATAGATGCAGATTCCAAGACAAATATTTTAAAAGTATAGAAGTGTGTCATGGTGCAAAAAAATACTTTCCTTAGATATATAGTCTTAAATACAGCTGAATACAAGCAGAAATAAAATGCAGAAAAAATGGACGGAGAGAAAAAAAAGTTAAAACAAAACTGTCAGTACTCATCTGGGCAACATTCTAATTACTGGATAATTATTTGTTCCCTTAAAAATAGGAGTATTTGTAAAACATAGAATTTAGATTATGTCAAGCTTATCAATACTGACCAGGTCAAATGATGACGTAACTGAAGATATGTTTTTAGAAATAACATCATTTTCTCCCTTCCTAGTGTAATGCAGCATTGCCTTAATTAAGCAAAACCAAAGTAGAAAGTTCAAACCAATTAAAATTATATTTAAACTCTTCTGCTTGGGTAAAATTAAAGAAGTCACATGTTCTTCATTTGGATTTGTACTCCTTAAAAAACTCCCACAACTGCATCAAAGTAGGTCTTTGAGGTAACTGAATTGTAAGAGCATGGCCAAGTTCTTCAGTCTCCATGTGGGCTCCACTCATAGTCATATGCCAGAGAGATCTGCTGTCTCAAATCCCCCAAATCAGGAGGGAAAACAGATCCGGTGAGAGGCACAGTATTTTCCATCTGGTCCCTGGCTTGTGAAACAGGGAGATCAGCACAGTGAATTCCTGAGGGATATCACTACAGGTAAACAGGGATTCAGCTCTACATAAATGCAATTAATTGAGAGATCAAATCCTCCACGGAAGAGAAAACTCTTTTCAGGTGCTAATATACATGGTAACCTATGACAGAAAGAGCAGCAGTGTTTTATGTACTCCTAGAAGCAAGAAGTTCCTTGAGAGGGCATAGCTATGGACTTGGAAAAGTTCAAAATAATAATAACAACAACAGAACCACACAGTACTAGAGAAATAAACAATTAGCATATTTTCCAGTTTCTTGAGGTATCCTATGTGGGCTCCTTGTGTTAATTTATAGCATTTTAAGAGCAGTGGCAAAACAGCTTCCACAGCACTTCCCCTGAATGTGCAGAAAAATTTACTATTTTATGCAACTTCCAAACTGTGCTCATGTGTACTAGACAGACATTTCCCTTTGATGTAAAATGATGTGAGGAGTAGGAGATGAGGAATGAAAATGGAACTAAAAACTCATCATTTGGGTCCAATGGTTTCATTATAAAGTCTTTTAAACTTTTTTGACAGTGCTGATCTACCTTATTTTCCAAAGAAGCTGGAGCATCTAAGTGCTGCAGTCAATACAGGGCTCTGTTATGCCCAATGAAAATGCTGAGTGAGTGGCTCTCATACCACTTTAAGTTTTGAGAAGCTTTTTCCTACCAATGGAGAAATCATTCAGTTCAAGACAATTGTGTATGGATGCCAAAGACAGAATTCTAGAATGGCTGAATGTGATCCTGTATTTCTAAATGTCACATGAAATGATGATTGGCATTGTGTTACACATATACTAATATCTTTCTAGCCTTAAAGAAAATGGCATAGTTAATCCCTATACTTCATTTCCATAAGTCACATCAAAGTTTAGGGGCTCAAGAAGTCTGCTGCTATCCTTCCGCTAAATATCTGCATCTTCAGATATCCACAGCCCTTCTTCAGGAGCTGCAGTTTTCAAGAGTCACTCTGAGTGAAGCCATTAGCATCCTTCCAGGATGCATCCCCCTAGTAATAAGCTGTCAGTGGTGTCACTGTCAAGATCAAGCCAAAAGAGTCTCAGCCCTCTTAAGCCACTAACCAGAGCACAAGATACTCATAGTCCTTCCAACAGAAGGGAATCCCCTTCTTCACTGACACATCCTGAAGCAAATATATGGGGTAATGGATGCTGTGAGCTGCTTGTAAGAATTTGTATTGCCCCAGGGGAAGGCACAGAGATTTAAGCAGCAGGCAAGTACTGGTGCTATTTGCATCCTGCTGGCAGTACCACAACTTCAGAGAGCTACTCTCAGACTGAATTCATTACCATCTGAGGAATTACATGCCCAGGTTGCATATCCTTTATACTTCTGAGGTAAGAGAAACAGTAGGGAAACACAGTTCCCCTCTTCATCAAATTGTTTACCTCCCTGAATGGTGATTGTGGGAACAAGATAAACAGCAGCATCTGCATTCAGTTAATTAGGATCAAAAAGGACTGTTTTGGCCTTGACCATGTTTTGATAGAGTGCTGTGTTCTCAAAGAGGAAAAACCGCTTAATGGTCTGCATGATAGTGTGCATGGTTTATACCATGATTAAAAACAATTACAGAATGATAGTGGGTGAATGTGTGAAATCAAAACATCAGGTCACCAAAGTCTTGGGAATTCTATGTGACTGAATGTCAACACCAGGTGCTGTTTACCTGAAGGGGTTAATAAAAGGGGAATGCAGAGAGAGATCTGTGGATAATCCTGAAAACTGAAAAGTGTATGTGCAGTCCCATTCCTTCATCATCGATAAGTGATGTTGCATTTTTTTTTTCAGGGCTGCTCCTAAATACTATGAGCCATTAGATCTTGGTATTGTATTTAAATTGTGGGCAGTGATTCTACTATTTCTGGAAAACAAGAGGGAAAAATAGGATCATGAAGGCTCCTGCATATTAGAGAATTCCAAAAGTATAGTACTGCAATCCTTTAATTAGGCATTGTCAAGTTAACTTTTCATTTGTAAAATTACATATTTTTAACCTGAACTGACATAATTGTTTTATGATGTTAAGTCTGTGTTTTTAGTAGCACTTCAGATTCCTTCATGTACGCTACCTATGCTTTGGGGAGATTGATGGGTCTGAAGCATGCTAAAGGGTTTTTTTGATAAACAACATTAGATTTACATCTGCAAATCTGTTTGTTCTTAGCTTCTGAGCAACTAAATTTGCAGTTCAGTCACACAACAGAGTGCTCTACTTATTTTCTCTTGCTTTTGCAAAACATAAGCTAAAGTGGGAAAAAATAATTCTAAACTAGGGATTCCATTTATTTGTATATAATCACAATGGGGACCAAAACCCTTAGAGCCAGTCACCAAACCCTGAAATTTCAATTAAGGGAACAGACACTGGTATATAATAATAACTACTACAGTCTGTACAGACAAGAGACTTAAAATCTTACTTCTGCAACTCTGGAGGCAAAAATGTTTCCCTAAGAAATGGCTAGAAAAGATGAAAAGCATTAGGTTAAGAAAATTTTCCTTATTTTCATTCCAACGTTTGGCAAAGATAGTTTCACTGGAGGTGTCATGATAACTTTCATTCAGGTAGAATGCAAGGTAGACTGCCTTTAGCCTATGAAATTTTATTGAGATGAGATGGTGTTCATTTACCCATGGTAGCCCTCACAGTGCTGTGCTTTGCATTGGCAGCTAGAAGGGTGTTGATAACACACCAGTGTTTTGTCTACTGCTGAGCATCAGCACTGTAACATTCCTTCCTCAATTGAGGGCAAGGTCCTGGGAGGGGATGCAGCTAGGCCAGCTGACCCAAACTGACCAAAGGGATATTCCAGACCATATGACATCAGCTGAGATATAAAAGCTAAGGCAAGGAGCAGAAAGGGGGACATTAATTGTCTCCTATGGCTGCCTGCTGGGGAACCAGTACATGTGCTGGAAACTAAGCTAAGGCACATGGAAAACAAAGAGGTGATTGGTAACAGCCAACATTGCTTTACAAAGTGGAAATCATGCCTGACAAATTTGGTGACATTGTATGATGGGGCTACAGCATTAGTGGATAGGGACAGAGCAACCGATACCATCTACCGTAACTGAGGCAAAGTGTTTGACCATTTGACACACATGTCCTGCAGGACATCCTTGCCTCTAAACTGAGGAGACATGCATTTGATGGACGAACCCCTCAATGGATAAAGAACTGGCTGGATGGCTGCACACAAAGAGTTGCAGTCAATGGCTCATTGTCCCCGTGGAGACAGTGATGAGTGGTGTCCCTCAGGGGTCGGTACTGGGGCGATACTGTTTGGTATCTTTGCCAGCAACATGGACAGTGGGATTGAGTGCAGTCTCAGCAAGTTCACTAATGACATTAAGCTGTGCATTGTGGTTGGTTTACACACTGGAGGGAAGGGATGCCATCCAGAGGGACCTTGGCAGGCTTGAGAGGTGGACCAATGCAAACCTCGTGAAGTTCAACAAAGCAAAGTGTAACCTGGGTCACAGCAATCTCAGGCACACCTACAGGTTGGTCAGAGAAATGATTAAGAGCAGTCCTGTGGGGAACGGCAGGGATGATGGTTGGCAAAAAACTCAACATGAGACAGCAGTGTGTGTTTGCAGCCCAGGAAGCCAACAGTGTCCTGGGCTGCATCAAAAGGAGTGTGGTCAAAAAAGGTGATTCTGTCCTTCTGCTCTGTTGAGGCCCCACCTGGCGTGCTGTGTACAGGGCTACAGCATAAGGACATGGAACTGCTGCAGCAAGTCCAGAGAAGGGCCAGGAAATTGATAAGAGCACTGGAGCACCTCCCCAACAAAGACAGGTTGAGAAAGTTGGGTCTGGTCAGCCTGGAGAAGGGAAGGTTGTGTGGAGACATTGCAACCTTTCAGTATCTGAAGGGGCCCACAGAGAAGCCAGAGAAGGACTCTTTGTCAGAAACTGTAGCAATAGGACAGGGAGTAATGGGTATAAATTGAAAGTGGGGAAATTTAGATTAGATATTAGGGAGTAATTCTTTACTGTGAGTGTGGTGAGACACTGGAACAGGGTGCCAAGGGAGGCTGTGGATGCACCAATCCTGGTAGTGTTCACGCCAGGTTGGATAAGCCCATGAGCAACCTGGTCTAGTGTGAGGTATTCCTCTCCATGGCAGAGGGGGTTGGGACTAGATGATCTTTAAAGTCCTTTCAAACCCTTAACATTCTATGATTCTACAATTCTGTGCTGTACACTTTAGAGAAAGAATCTGTTTTGAATATTATCTCAATACATATCAGATGTTCCTCATTTTCATGAACCTAAAATGTAGTTGCCTACACATATATGGCTGTATTTCCTAACAGTAGCTGTATACACAAGCACAAGAATATAGTACAAGATTGCTATTGCAATTCTAGACTGATTTTCCTATGAACCAAAGTGAGTCTTGAAGACCGCAGTTATTCTTGTCATAAGCCATTACAAAAAGTCAGATCTAGGGGGCCTTATGAAGGAAAATGTTTATCCTTGTGCTTGCGCACAAAAGAGAGAAAACACAGAAACCTGAGGACTTTTGAAAGCAGTAAATAAAACTGCTTGCATATTTTCAGCACTAAAGCTTTCACTAGGAGTAAGTAGCTAAGGTTTTGGGGGGGAGTTTTACTTAAAATGGTCTAGTTGCTCTAAGTGAGACTGCATGGTATACTCTGCCTCAGGAGATCTCCTAAGATCAGTGTGTGGGTCATACTGATGGGAAGAAAAAAGAGATTCTTAAAGCACAAGAAGAAGAAAGTTTATTAGTAATGCAGAGCTGCTGTAATTACAATAAGTGAAATAACTTCAGCACTGAAAGGAGGAGCTTTTGCTGAAGCCTTTCAGGTATGATTTTCTTCTCTGGCTGAAGCCTAGCAGGATGGTGGCAGTAAAAGATGCCTCTGGCTCTCTGAGCATGGATGCCAGCCTTGCAGGCCTTGCATACTGCAGTGAGAACACACCACATGCTGATCTGCCTTTACTACACTATAGAACTTGTCAAGTGTTGAATACACTGATAGCAAAGTGACCTTCTTTCCAGTCTAAGCAGAAGGACAACTGTGGACACAAACTAGCGCAGGATTCCCTTGGCTCTTTTCCACACAGAGATGCAATCCTGAGCTGTCAGAATCATTGTTATTTCCACATTTCTGCTACTGGACAACTTCTGAAGTGTTTTCCACAATCTCCCATCTTTTAAAACATAGGGTTAAGATTAAGATGAGTCTGATTTATCATTGAAAAAGTCCTAGGGGAGAAAAAAAGGACTTATATTTTCTGCTGTTATAAATAGACATGCAGTGCCAAACCTCCATGAATTGCACTGCCACACTACTACACATTCATTACATCTTGTCACTAACTACAGAAACAAAGCATTTATGGATTACTTTACATGTCTGCAAAAAACAAAGTTCAAATAGAGTAACTGATATGATTAAAACTACTACCCAGACTTTTACTCTTCTGTTGTGGTCAGTTGCTTAGGTAAGGATTATCATATTTGGCTCACAGTCTTGCTAGATTTTCATATTTAGTATCACCTATGTTTTTTTCCTCAGGACAGAAGAAAGTTAACTCCAATGCTAACTGTAAAACAAATCCCAAAAAAACCAAATGCCTTATGGCCTCTTTGCTATACTGAACCTGTGATTAAGGCAGCTGTCAGAATGAGATGTACTTGCTTCCAGGGAAATAATCTTTTTATGGGTATTGATTCTGCAGCTGAATGAAAGGCACCAAGAGAAAGTGTGGTGTCCACTTAGGTGGGCTCGTTCTGCAACTGACATTTCTGCTTGAGAAAAGAGAAATTAAAGGGAAATAAATGATCAGCTGTAGGGAAAGCTAAGATTAAGAAAAATAAAAGAATATTAAGATATAAACATGGACTGAAATGCAGGTTAGCAAGAGAAAGAGGAGTAACAGTATTGTTAAATTTTATTGTAATTCCCTAAGATATACGGGTTTGAATTTCTGTAAGTGGGAATAGCTTTATCTATCTCTTCTGTGTTTCTGTGACAGACTGAACAGTGGGATCCCTCATCCTTATTGCTGTTAATTGGTATAGCTCCATGGAGAAAAGTATAATTTGACTATATCTGTTGGGCAGTGAGACAGAGAAAATCCCCTTTTCCCCATTCCACAGAATCAGACGGCTCCGCCCTCAGGCAGTCTCCTTCATCAGCGGTACAGCTCTTCCATTCATTCTTTTTTTCTTGCATTTGCTAAATTTGCTTGAGACTGGTACGAAGGAGATTATGATAGGTAAACTAACAG
Source organism: Empidonax traillii (assembly GCF_003031625.1). Lineage (NCBI taxonomy): Eukaryota > Metazoa > Chordata > Aves > Passeriformes > Tyrannidae > Empidonax > Empidonax traillii. The sequence continues at coordinate 126,537 of NW_020955334.1, read as the reverse complement.
GCAAAACTTCAAAAGCAAGCTTTGCCGAAATATACATTTTCAAAATCAGTGTGGCAGCTTTACTTTTAAATATCTCTTTAATGTTTCATACAGATACCTGGAAGGACCACTTATTCATTACAGTTTTGTAATTATGATATTATGTATTTTTCTTCCTTTCTCAGGCAAAATTCTGAGTTGCAGAGGATCTGCTACAATAAGACATGCTACATTTGGCTTTTATTGTGTAATAATGAAGGCAACTAAATACAAAAAGCCTATAATGAAACAATACACAAAAAGGACACAGACTTTAAGGTGACACAAACAGGAAATATATAATAAACCATATGTCATGCTGCTGCAGCTGTTTCACCTCTTACCAATTTTCACAGTCTATAAAATCTTGGAAAGGACCAGATGTTTAGGGGAAGCTGTCCCACTATCCCTAGCTTTGAAAGTAAAGGCAAGATTTATTAGTGCTATATATATGTGATTTCAGTCCTGACTTCTATATTTATAAACTAGATGAAACATGCAACACATCCTGTTGTGAGACAGCCTATTTACTTTCCTCTGCTACTCCTCACTTGCAGATTTTGGCTGTTGCTGGACCACTGCAGTAACTACACAACAAGACCAGGACATGCAGTCCAAACTACATGATTTAGTTACTGACAAACATATCTGAGAGTTTTCTCCTAGTACCAACTTTTGCCAAAACGGTCTTACAATGCACAGATTATGAACTAAGCAAAACTATTTTGCAATGCACAGATTATGAGCTAAACAAAACTATCTTGTGTATGAATAAGCACTACCATTTGGGATTTCTGCCTACGCAGAGACTGTTAGTGCACAAAATTACCTTTTTTTTTTTTTTTCCTAGTGCATGGTTCCTAGTATCGGAACAGGGATAAAAACTGCTCATGCATAATTTCCAATCTTTCATAGCTCAGTGGTGCTGTAAAGTGCTGCTGTTCGTTTTAATTCAGTGAGTAGAAGTTTTGTTGGGTTTACCACTAAGGGAATTGGATTTGTTATTAGAAAGCCTCTGACAGCTGTCAGAGACAAAGACAACTTGCCTCATTTCAATCTTTCATAAAGGAAGGACCCTCTTCTTCAACAAAGCTGTCAGAGGCCTGAAAAATGGGATAAAACAGCCTACCTTTTCCAAACACATGAAAATCTCTGTTCCTCCTCTATTCTCTTCCCCATAAAGTTATAGAGGGGAAGCTGTATAGTTAGAAGAAAGGAAATATGATTTGATGTATTTATACAGTATACCGCCTTGTCATCGCTGACCTGCAGGGATAATCGCATAGCAGCCTGCTTGACATAGTATTTAATAAATTAGGACTATGTTTTAACATAATGTACAGTTTCTTGCAGTTTTTCTTTTCTGAGAGCAAGAAAAATCAAAACCTGAAAGACATTGACGAAGACAAGAGCTCTGCATCAAAGACTCTGAAAGTCTAAGTCTGTAAGCATTTCCACACTTTCCAACACATACCTCACCCTGCCCAGCACTCTTACTGAATTTAAAGTGCCAGAGAATGAAATGTTCTCTTAAGACCTGAAACCTTACCTTCCAGCTTTTCATTTAAACATGTGCTTGACTTAATAAAAGCTCTGTCATTTATTTTAGTTCAAATGTTTGGTTTGTTTTTTTCTAAAAGCCGAGATTATTTTCTTTGATTGGAATTAGTTACATTTCAGCTCTTGCTTATTCTTTAATGACAAAGGGAAAGTAGTTTATGCAATGTCTCTAATAGGTCAGCCTTGTTTTCCCATCAGTTCCCACTTAGCTTTCTGATGATGATCGGACTCTCCTTTTCATACCAGTAATCCCATGGGTATCCCTCCATACAGCATGGTTTGTGATGTCGACTTCTTTAACTAGTACAAGGTACTGGGAAGGCATAGGTACATGCATCATTTGTTTTATATTGTTGTTTGCATGCTATTTTTATAGCATACTCAATGCTCATTTTCACATTTCATACTCTGATTCATTTTTCATCCTGTTTTCTTCTCCCTATCCATCTCGCCCTGCTGAGTAAAGCAAAAATCCATGAATGAGTCAGAGTCAAATTTTCAAAGTCACATTGGTCAGTGGGGTTTGAAATTCAGCAGAACGAGATTGCTGTGTTTTATCTTTCCAAAGTAGAAAATAACATTTCCTTTCTTCAGTCACAATAAAGTTTTGTCTCATTTTTTTCCAACTGTATTAATTTTCCTGAAATCCAGTCTAAACTATAATGCTCATTAGTGACTGGTGTAACTAGCTGTTTCTGTTCTTTCTATATTATCATTATCCTAGTCTAATTCCTCATCCTATCCTGTCATCCTATCACCAAAAGCAACTTAAAACTCTTATCATCTATGCGCCATTCTAACATTTAATTGTGTTTGGTACTTTCTATGCAGTACACTGAAAGGGAGACATTGACATATTTTAAGTAAGAATGAGGAATTAATAATTTCTCATGTATGTAACTTTTAAAGATTTTTGCCAATATACTACCAGAATTAAGAACAGCATCTGTTGTGATTTATGTTGACTGGATGTTACACAATGTTATTATCTTCTCAGCTTGCAAGAGCCTAGTTTTCAGTTGTAATACATACTATTTCTTCCACGTTAAGCTTGTTATCAAATCCTCAACCAAATCTTTCTCGACATTTCACACAGCACTTAATAATTCAGCTCAGAAGCCGTAGCACCACACCATTCCTTTTGAAATATGAAATACTAAACATGACTGGCTCAGGGCAGGGCAAACAGTTATTTCTTAATGCAAGCCAGGAGGGTCAGTTAGAAAGTGAGGTGCATCTGCAGTTGCTTCATTCCAAATACTGACCAACAGTGTCTTCTAACCTCACAGAACTCAGCAGTCATTTGCTATTACCAGCATTTCCTTCCACTAATATTTAAACTCTTCTTACCTATGAACAGATTCCACTCAGTATCCAAATCAGCCTGATTTGCTAGGCAGCCCTTCATTACATTGAGGCAATAGTTGTTGCAAGGTTTCACAGTGGGAAGTCCTCTGCAGTAAGGGCAGTACAACATCTTCATTAACGCCCGGATGCACCCTGGGGTGGGACTGACCTGCAGAGTTTAAGGTGGGGAAAGAAAAAGAAAAAGGAGGAAATCAATCTCCTGTTCTGTGAATTTCGGGATCGCTGAGATTATGTCTCTCAAGCAATAAGTGCAGAAGGGGCAATTTGTGAAAAGAGCTCAACCCTTAATAACACTCTCTTATGAGTCTAATCGATTCCTGCCAATTATCTTCATTTAGCACAGCAGTGACTTTCAGGAATGCAAAAATCAACACTTCCCTACTGATGGCAGTGCTTGTCTCCCCAGCCCTCCCACACAAAATCTACTGAAAAGTAAAGGAAAAACATCCAGGGAATCAGCTGGATAGTAACTGACTGATCCTAATGTGGAGGATCCTGAGGCGACTTCTCACTCTTCCTATGTAGGCTGGAACTGCCAGTCACATCATCATTGGATTAAAATCTCTTTATCAAAGCACGATAAATCCAGGATAATCTTAAAAATTTTTATAAAATTATTCAGAACTGCACCGTGACAAAGGGATATCATTCTGTTTTCAGATTAAAATACCCTTCAGTTTTCTCAGAAAATTTCATACAGAGATCAGACAGGGTTTGGTGTTTTCTTGTTTTGGTTTGGTTTGGTTTGAGTTTTGCATGCTTCCAACATCTCAAGTGACAAAAAGCATTATAGACAGCAGTCTAATGCATTGCCATTTACATATCAGCATGACAGGTTTCTGCACATGGTGAACTTAAAAGAGACAACAGAGACAATGGAAAGACACCCAATGAATTTAGGAGTTTTAGTCTAATTTTTTAACGGTGGGCATGGTTGACAGAAGGAAGTAGTGTGTAAATATAAATTTTTAGCAGTAGGTGTTACACTATGCTCTAGAATGGTATGGACTTCCTGGAGAAGGAACATGGTGGTTGGGGAAAGGTTTTTGAGTAAGACTTCATTATTTGTAATGATCCTTTATCTCATCTTTTTTAGTCATCAAAATGCTGGGCATCTATTCAACAATGTGCCTTTCATGTTCAATGAAGAGAAAGAGGTCCTTTTTGGGTGTTTATCCCACCTCTTGAAGGGTAGGATTAATCATCTTCTGGAAGACATCCACTGAATCCTCGATATCTAAATTTAAATCAAAAAATTGGTCACATTTGACCAGGTAAGTCAGGTAAATATTATTTTGTTGCTCTCTTTCATATTTAAATGTTCCACCTGAGACTTTTAAAGTTATATGTAGTAGTACAATGTACATTTTCAGGCCAGAGTTTCTAATTTGGATTAAAAGTGCACACTAGGTACTACTCACAATAACATCTTGCCATGGTGCAGAGGAGCACAAGTTTCTCATGGTGGAGTCACAATCTAGAGCAATGAAAAAGGGCTACAGATTCCTCAGTGATTTCAAAATTCCTGGACAGGAGATTCCAAAGCAGTGGCACTCCTTTCATTCATTCTGTTGGTTTATGAATAAATGCAACACTTCTAATATGAATTTGAAGGGATTAAGCTGTTTTTCTATAATCATGGCAGCTTGTGCTGAAAGCATGAATCAGATTTTGCACTATAGTGGTACAGGCTAAAGTTACTGATGTGGTTTATATTATCAGGATTATACTAAAATTGTACTTCTTTTCCTCTGGAATTTGTTTCTTCATTTTTGATGTTAAATCCTTGATTTTCAGAGAACTATGAAGAACATAGTCTTTACACAGGACATTTTTACATGAAAATGGTTCTGTTATGAGATACAGCAGAGGCTTCTGAGTATGCTCAAAAAGGATTTTTGCCTTAGTTTCCTCAGAAAACGCACTTTACTAGCATAACACTGAAGGTGCATGTGAAGGTATATTTATCCATCCTTTTCCAATAGCTTTTGAACTGTCAGCCAGTTTCAGTCAAATTTGACTGAGCACTTCAGGTGTCAGCACATGTTTTTTTTTTGAAATAGACAGCTGAGTGAAGAAGAGGAGAGAGGCTCTATTATTGCCTTTATTGGGGAAAAGGGTGAAAGATGAGGTCAGTTCCTCACAGATATCAGAGAATCTATGGGGAAGAATGATGCTATGAATGACTCACAAGTTAGAAGAAGCACCAGGGGGAACTTTCACCCTATTAAACTCAAAAAAATCTAAATTCAAGAAGAACTGAACTTTATTATTTCCACCAATCAGAACTACTTTCTAGAGTAATTTATCCAACTGTTTTGTATCTCCAAACCTAGAACACGTCAATTTTTACAAAAAGACAAGTATCCAGAATACATATATTTATGGTCAACAAAGGAATATTAAAAGTTAAAGTGAAATTGCTGCTTAAAGCCAGAGACATTTCTATCTGTGGGCCCTGAGAGTTTCAACAGCAAAGTTCCTGTCATGCTTAAAATTATGTGTCTTCCCAGTTCCAGAAGTCTTGTCAACACCAAGTTGTCTGCACCTAGTTGACCCCTAAGTTCAGCTGGAATTCACACATTTAATTCTTGAAAAACATACCTAGAAGAGCGAAGACAGTCTCTGTCTTTATATTATATATTCCCTGCCTTTATATTATATTTGTGTAAAACAATATCATCAATATTTATGTGAGCCTTATTTTATAACAAGTGCAGTCTGAGAGGAAACTATCATATCTTAGTCTGCCAGAGGTCCAGATCATATCCCCAGTCTGCTAGGACAGGACCCTAAAAGGCCAGTTAGAATACCTACTTACACAGGCCCTGTGAATCTTGAATTCTTGTCACGTTATAGAATTGCTTTAACCAGAGTACTTCCAGACACAATCCACTATGAAGCAGTCAGGATAAATTCTAACTATGCAAAAAAGATTGAGTAGGACCAGGATGTCTCTTATCTTGTCTAAATGTTTTAATATTCCCCATACAAAATGGTGATATCATAACCAGCATTTTACAAGAAAGAAAGGTGCCTTGCTTATGTTTGGAGAGAAGTAATCAGTTTTTAAGAGAAGAGGCCAAGCGATAGGTCCAAGCAGAAAGCAGATGGAGAAAGTTTCTACAGAAGTCTCTGACATATCTATATCAGCATCTGACATAACTACATCATCCTCGGACAAAGACAAATTCAAATAGATCCTTGCTGATCAAGCTGGATGCTGCAGATCTTGATTTCAGAATATGCCATGCTGGTGACATAAAATACAAGCACACATGCTGTCTTTTCTGGCTTACATTCACTTTGCTTGCTGCTACCACCTTCTGCTACGAGCTGGCCACATCCCATACTACTACACAGTATCTAGCACTACATTCCTCTGGGTCCTACTTAGTGCCTGAGTGACTTAAATACACAATATTTTGTGTGGTTATTTTTCAGCTCAAAGTGTTTGGAATAACAGGAGTCAGTAGTGTAAGCAATGGGAGTAAAAGGAATCTAAGTATAATGTTGCGTGTTGAAGTGAGACAGGAGGTTTGATAGTGCTTTGGCTCTGTGTTGGAAAGAAGGGAGGGGTACAAACCAAGACAGATATCTTCATGTAGATCTCTGGAGGAACTCTTTGTCTTGCCAACAGTGCACTGAATGGAGAGAGTGAGACGGAGACGTCCAAAACACATCTGAGAGGATGGCTAACAATTAAGCTGTGACCTGAGCATGGGATGAGTCCTGTTCTCAATCTTGCTCCATAGTCACCTGTCACTTAGCAATAATGATGTACCTTTAGGTGCCCAAATTGTACCAATAGTGCAGCTACTTTGGAAGTCTTACGGCTAATTTAAGTGCTTTGTTACAGCAGTTAAGTGCCTTTCTGAACCCAGCCTTCACTGAGCAGTCAAGTTTCAGTTTTCAGCTTCAGCTGTTTTTTCTGTACCTTTATTTTCAAAGAATACTGACAGATCTTTTTCCTCCCTCAACAACAGCTGAATTATCCTTCATGCAAAAAATAATCAAATTTTGCTCTAAGATTCTGAAATCTTGGTAAGAACCCAAACATAAAAAATATTTAGTTTAGAGTGTGAGTATTTCAGAAAACTATGAACTTGTGAAATCTGGAGATTATTGCAGAAAGTTGATTTTCAACTACTTTCTTGCTGTTGGCAAATGAAATGCATTTTCAAAGCCCATTTCTCATTTTCATCTTAAAAAAAATATAAAATTCAGAGTATCTCACACCTAAATACATTCCTGCAGACCACCAAAAAGCAGATATTAATTTCATTCAGAAGTATTCAAAACCTGCGTTTGCTGAGGAGAGCTGTTCCTCAGCTCAGAAGTTTCAGTGTTTTTTTCCGTAACTAACATCTGTGGACAAATATGGCTTGACTTTTTTTCTCTTTTGTCTTTTAAAATACATTGCAACTGGCTCCATTATGGTCACAGAAGAGAAATTTGCATAGACTTTAAAGTTTAGAAATAGCTAGTCCTTATGTAAACCATAAATCAATCTGATCACACTGAATGACATAAGTGGGGAAACTGCTATAGAGGAGTAATGCTGTGTCCCTGACTCATTGGGACAGCTTCATTTTAGTGTAAGCCTAAGTGGAATATAGCACATCAGAAAAGTGCCTTTCTAAGCTTTGATTGAGCCTACTAGGTGCAGTACATGTTACGTTACTGCATTTTGTAATATTTTCTGACAGCTCCAGCTTTACCTAAATGCATGCTTTTGCATACATGCAAAAACCCCCAAAAGCAATATTTTTAATGGCTTCATTACCAAACACTTGTTTTCCCCCTTCAGAAGTTCTAAGAGGAATATCATTTCATCTAAAAGACAGATTTTGCAATGGTGAACTTGCAAATATAAATAATTGAGGAGAGAACTTCTTTGGGTAAAAGCCAGGAAATTGTACTCTCTTGTAATACCGCATTTACAGGCTGCTTTGTTATGTATTCGACCTGGTTTTATAATCAAAATCCTTGGCTTTGCCAGATATGAACATAAATCTTTTTATAAAAGATCACACAAACTGACTAAACAAATGGTCACCTTTAGAGGGATCAAACACAACATGCGGTTTCTCTGCTTTTATTTAGAGGAGATTTCTTACCATTGGTATATATTGCCTTGTAATAAAGTAGGGTTGTTCTTCTAAAGTTATATTTAATGTATCTAGACTCACAGAATAAATCCATACTTAGGTCCAAATACTGTAATTTCTTGGCATAAAATAAAATTTGTCAAATATGAGCAAAATGAATCAAAACTGAGACCACATCAAGGGACAGAGATGTTTCCTATGCACCCAAAGGAACTCTTCCCATTTGCAAACATGAGTGACTCCCTTAGCATGAAAATCTTGTGGGGGAAACTGCTGGGAGGAAGCAATCAATTTTTATCCAATTGGCCAAGGATGTAGATGCTCTTTAAAAATACCTCTAGAACAAGCCATAGTTGTGAAGGAGAAGAAGATGATATTTTATTTTTTATAAACTTTATGAATGCATTACCAGACTGCTGGATAAAAAATGGAAGCTTCTACTTCCTTCCCATTTGGTGCTCAAGATGAGGGTGAGGTATATTCCTGCAATCCCATGTTAATGCACCATGACTGGAGAGAATTTTGAAAGGAATCTCTGTCTTCAACACTTGAGTGCTGGCTAAATCATCCAGCTTCCCACTCAGCAAGCTGATGTGTGTCCTGCACAGGCATGGTGCATTGTCTGAGAAACTAAGGCACTGGCATCCTTAAATTATTTTTTGGATCTCTGTGTAGTCCATCTACAGCTTACTGACAGAAAAATGAGTAAGTTTCCCATGCATAATTTTATTCACAACCTAGTTATCTCAAGAGTTTACAGAGGACTAGAACTGTAGAATCTCAGAATATGTTGATTTGGAAAGGATCAGGATCACTGAGTCCATCTCCTGGTCCTGTGCAGGACGCCCCAAGAATCACACCATGTGCCTGAGAATGTTGTCCAAATGGTTCCTGAACTCAGACATGCTTGGTGCTGTGATCACTTCCCTTGGGAGCTGTTCCAGAGCCCAACCACTTTCTGGGTGAAAAACTTTCCTGATAGCCAACCTAAACCTCCCTTAAGTTTCATGCCATTTCCTCAGGTCCTGTCACTGGTCACAACAGTGAAGAGATCTGCATGTGCCCCTCCTCTTCCCCTCATGAAGAAGTTGTAACTGCAATGGGGTCTTCCCTCAGTCTCCTCTTTTCCAGGCTGAACAAACCAAGAGACGTCATCCACTCCTCATACAGCTTCCCCTTAAATCCCTTCACCATCCTTATGTAATAAAATGCTTATGTATGTGACCAGGTCTGAGTTTTAACTTGCATATATTGGAATGTCTTGACTAACTCCAAAAAGTCTCCCCACATTCTTCTACCAAAAAGCCTCCCCACATTCTTCTACCAAAAAGCTAATGTATCTGAGGACAACTTCATGGTACAGTTCTAGGGCTTACCATCCAAACACTCTCCTCCTAGTCTAATTCTAGCAGTTCCATAAAATATTCTGATTAAAATCAAATGGAATTAAAAGATTAGAGATTCATGCTTGTGATTTCAGAAGAGAAGGAAGAAGAAAGAATTCTAATTAAGAATTTCTGATTATTGCATTCAACTTGTTAGAACTGAGGAAACAAAACCATTATTTAAAACCCCCCTCATAACAGTCATGTAACCAAGATCCAACTTGAAACACACTTTATGGGCTACACAAGATTACTACAAACCTTGGGATCATATATCTATCCTAAAAGCTACAGGTCCTTTTTTCTTTCATTTCCTCTTTAATTAACTTCAGTATAAAGACTAAACTCCAGCCCAATCACTCACTAATTTTTGCCATATGGATTTGACATTACCTTCTCAGGATGTTACAATTACTCCCTATTGATTTTTGTTGTTGTTTGTTTTTAATACTGAGAAAAGCAGGTAAAGCTTACTAGTAATGATGGGTTTGCTCCTTTTGCTCATTCTAGATTTGCTAACTGTTGGATCCGAGGGATTAATTTTTCTCCTTGCCCATATTTTACCTGTTTTCATGTGTTACTGATGATTTCACTTAATAGTCAAGGCACCAAGGAAGTTCTTTTCAGCAGATTTCAGCTGAAATTATGTCTGTTTGTATCCAATTAGAACTACATAGAAATATTAATAAGATTTTTGATGCTCTATTGAAGTACTTCTGATTATATGTTAAGTCCTTAGTTCACTGCTTTTATAGCACAATCTGATATAAAAATGGAAGTACTGCATCAGCCATACTCGGTAATTTATGTTGTAGAGGGTCAATTTGAGAATATTTGCTTATTTCAACCAAAAACCTAGTCAATTACTAACCTTCTAAAGATAAAAATAGCTATCTCTTTAACAATTCATAGCATCCCAGATGACTGAAAGCTAGAAGACCTGGTTTGAGTACTGCAGCTTTGTACTAGTGCCTTTGACTTTGTGCTTGAATTATATCAAAATAAAAAACTACAACCACTTAAATAGCTGCAATATTCCCACAATTCTGGAATAGTATATCTCAAGAATTTAATGATATAAAACATGGTAATTTTAATATTTCTATATCCAAGAAAATATTTTTACAGAAAACATATAATGTATAGTTCAACATGTTCATTAAAGTATTAGAAAAAACTTAAGGTAATATAGTTGAACCCTAGAGAAGTTTTAAAATGTAACAAAAGAAATTGCATAGTTACTATCTGATACAAACTATGCAACATTAAGAGAGAAGAGGAACTCTTAGCCATTGTTCTTGTTCATTGTCCTTTTCCAGTATCCATGACTTTGAAACTATGAGAAATATGGTAACTGCCTTTCTTTCTAACACCTATTAAAATTTGAGGCATTTTTCATACTTATTTCCTCATGTCTCCTGTGTTCCAGTAGGTGTATAGTTCTTGAAGGTGGACTAATATTGCTCCTCCATTTTACAGATGCAAAACCAAAAACCTTACAAGCAATTTTTAAAGGAATTTAAATAGATAAAACCCTAAAAGTTTAGCATCAGAATTTTTCAACACTTCCTAGAAGTATCACTCTCATCTATAATTTGCCTAAGTTATCATGACATGCAATTTTGAAAATGGCTATATGAAAATAATGACTGGATGTCTCTAAGCATGGGCCTCTACATCAAACAATAAATAACTGTTGGAGAGATGATTTGTGGAATTTCATAATTTCCCTAGAGAGGTCAAGAGCAAAAAACCACAAGGATAAAGCACTCAGATGTTTACTTGAGTGAGACTAAAGCTCTATTTACAGAGGAAAAGAGTAGCTTCTCCTATTTTTGGGAAACTGGGAAAATTACTTATCAGATGACCTCAATAAAGAAAATCTAAATTTAGAAAACCACTTGAAAAGCAGCAGTGACAAGATATTTTGTGTAGGGCTATTTTTTAAATCTCTTGATTAATTTCTGAATGATCTTCTAAAGTAAACTTATTTTTTTTACAAAATAAAATATTTGAGCACTCAGATGTAAATATTAAAATTTTCCTAAATCCCACTTTACCTGTCAGAGACGTAGTTAAATTCAAACAAACTGGGTGGAAACAAAAATTTCTTTGACTTAAAATACCGCAAGCTGAGAAAATACTCCAGGATATGGGGATTTAAATACCATGAGATAATATTGAGCTGAAAAATTTGCCCTGAAACTTTGTGGAAAAATATTTATCATTCTCATCTGTTTTTAGAGTAACCACACATTAAACAGAATTTGAGGTACGGATTCCATCTGTTACTTTCCTATCATTTCAAGGGCAACGCTAAGGTGAAAAATCTCTGAAATAATGTCTTCCATCCACTCCCAGAAGATGAGAAGTTTTCTATTACACAGAAACAAGGGAGGAATCTCAGAACTGTTAGGCTTTCAAATCTCTTCTGGAACATCGACTTTAAGATACTCTCTTAATAAAAAGTAATTACTCTGCTTTCTTCCCAGAGAAAAAACCAAAACTGCATCTCACTAAAAAAGGAGTGTGTTCATTTCTTCCAGCCTCATGTAGAAATGTCTATGGCCTCCACCAGATAAGAGGGGCTTGGTTTAAGAGGAAAGTATGTGCCATTTAGCACAAATTACAAGGCAGAACATAGAATAGGATGTGACTGTAAGCAACAGGGACCAAAAATCCCCTGGAACTGACTACTTCAAATATTTTGGGGAGCAAAAAGAAAATCCATAAAGACCAGCATTTTAGAAAAAGTCCTTAGTGTGATTTGTTCGAGTAGACAGAGATACAAAAAACTGACGCAGGATCCCTTACAAAATAGATTCACTTCAACACAAACACAAGCATTGAAAATAGCTGCTTATTACTTTCTCTTGTGCTGCTATAATCACTAATTCGTGTGCAAATATCTTCATGTGTATCTTTAAAGTTAGGCAAGAAAAATCCCCTGGTTTGTGCAATAGAAAAGTAGGAGGATCTTACTGAGCCATGATATGGAGTTGCCTTGAAGAACAGTCAAGTTAAAACAGGTATTAGGAAAGAAAGTTGAGGGGGAAAAAATGCCAAATTGTGTGCTGCACAGTCAAAAAAAGGTGGCTTTGTGCTCCCTGCAAGGGGAAAAAAGTGTTGTAGAGAAGTAGGTTAAGTATTGCCCAGGTACAAAGCAGAAATAGAAAGGGAGGTCCTTGATAATCCAGAAATCAAACCCCCTGATAAGCAGAAGGAAAAGCTCTGAGGAAAAGAGAATGGCCACAGCAGGAGATAATGATTAAATCAAGCATTTAGACATTTTGTGCAGCAGTACTTGGACAAGAAAATGACGTGAAGATAGGTCAAAGTCAGTCCTACCTGTAACACCCAAGAAGTTTGAAATGCAGACTGCATACCTGAGAGTAGTCTTGCTGATTGCCAATCTATGATTCACAGTGCTAGCCAAAGAAAGAACCTCAGAAAAAAACAGTTGTCTCAGAGGGAGAGAGAGAGAGAAGTGGCAAAATTGTTCTGATCACTCACAAGTACTCACAAGTACCTCTTGTTCCCCGTGTACTGATGTATGAATTGTTTCATTGATTGAAAAAGGGCATGAAGCAGAGTGGTGCAGGGGACTGTGGAATGTCTTATTTGAGCAGTGTCAGCGAGAACACACTGATGAGACAGAAATAAATGCATACATAATATTGGCAGTCTTGGCTGATGATAAGTTATGCAATAATTTGAGGTGACAAGCGACAACAGAGTGACCCAATTTCTCTCATCTCCTTCCTGCTCTAAGAAACATGGATGAAGTAATGATGCAAAAGACACTTTTAAGGTGGTCACTGTTTAGTAAGTTGATCACTATCTGAATTAGTTGGCAATGGCAATCTCCTAGTAAGGATATGTAGATTCCTTACAGCTGTCTTCCCACATAACTCATAAATTGTCTGGGCTTCCTATCGGCAGTGACAAAGGGCAGGAACTTGGTATACTAGTACTAAAAGGAGGGTGTTCTACTTGTAGGGATAATGAAGCTGGTAACTTCAAGTTTGATGGCTTTGCCTACTTGGTAAGCCTCATCATGTTCCTATACTGAACATTTTCCAAGTAAAATCAAATGGTAAAATTCTATTATTAGTCCTGGGCTATTTGGAAAAAAGGCTAAAAGATATCCATAGAAACAAAATGTGACTTCTCAAGTTGCTCATACTTTTGGTCCTTCTCCATGAAAACCAAAAGGCCAAATAAAGAGTGCTGGGTTTTGAAACAAAATATTCAATCTGATTATTAGCAATAGGCTGGTCACACCATGTCAGAGACCATGTGGGTACAAAAATACAGTCATGACTTCATCAAGGAATGTAAAGCTTACTTTAAAGCCTGACTATTTTCTGAAGACCCTCCAGTTCAGCACAAAGCAAGATGTTAGTTATCTGGGATACAATACAATATAATATTTTGCTTATGATCATGTTTAATTTCATGATGTGAATTAAGCACAAGATGGAGCACAATAGATAGGACAGTAAAACAAATTCTGCGTGGATCATTTGCAAGTACAGAGATCTAAAGGGAACATATTTAAGATTTTCTTGAGCTCTAACATGAAGAAGGATGTCATATCTTTAAGGTATACCAGCAAGAATCTAGTCAGATACGTTGCTAGGTTCCAATAACCAACCACAATGTCTTGGTAATATATTTAGTGTAGCACAGAAGCAGAGTGATGCTTTATAAATAGTTCACTATCTATTTATAGAATCCACAAATGCCCACTGCATTATGTGGGCCCAAGTCATGTGAGATCCTTATAGCTCCATGTTAACATTTCCTCTTTTATGGTCTTTCAAATGCTCCTGTTAGGTTTTCACAAAACTAGTTGTAAATATAAGTACCGTATATAAAATATTTAACAGATGCTCAAGTGCACCTTGGGATGATGACTATGGTCTGGAGTGACCTGTTTATGGGATGTGTGCCCACATTTCTGCTGCCTATTGCATTTGCAAGTTCTAGAAGTGCACAGTTGAAAGTAAATCTTCATCTCATCATTTAAGCATTATTTTATTTTCTTTTATTTTCTTTTTAATCCCTTCCTGATAACTTCTTCTCTATAGGTACAAAATGTAAATAACAGAGGGGTCTTCACTAGAGTGTCCTACTTCCACAACAATCTAAGACAAATCTAGTGAGGTGATTAAAACAAGAATAGTTAGGAGAATTTAATGTCTCTACAGTAAGAACAAGGCTTCTTTTCAGCATTTTGTCTCTGATCTGTCCACTAAAGAAGAACATGGTCCAAAGAACTAGCACTGGATGACTACATAATATGGAGCCAAGTATACATTTTCCTAGGGAATGTTTTACTGGATCATATAAAAACAAACTAGTCCTGTGTAAAAGACTGCACTTTCTTCCTCCTTCACACTCAGATCCGCAGAAACATAGGAAAACAAGAAATCATGGCCATATAATTTAAAATTAGACTGTCTTATTCCCTCATAGCAGAATGGTGAACTACTGCAGCAAATTGCCTCTATGATACCTATTATTATAAAATTATACTATAGGTACTGTAATTTTAGGAAAATAGTTCTAGTGGAAAGCAAGGACATTGTAGCATTTGTTTGAAATACACAAGTACCCAAAGACATAAAATTTTTCAGTTGATACTGGTCATTTGTTCACACTTGCGGCAAGCAGATCAAACCTACTCTGTTAAAACATATCTGACCATCAGATTTTCTTTTTTCTTTTATTTTGAGATAGACTATACACGAAATTTACTATTAACTCTTCATTTAATCTACCACATATTTTAGGTTGATGTAAAAGATGGAAGTAGGGTTTACAACCATTTGAAAACATTCCTCTTAGTATTTTGTTCCTCATAAATTCTCAACAGGTAAGCTGTTATTCAAATTACTTTTTCTTTACTCAAAACTGAGCAGGAAAAGACTGACTAAAAAACAACAGATCTATAAATATGAAAATTAAAAGAAGATATTAAGCAGGTAAAGAATATAGCCTTTCTTTTTCTTAGACATTTTGTCTTAGTAATTAAAAAACCAGTTATCACTAAAAACTACTGTAATTGTATTAATTTACAGTTCTCACTTTCTCAAGTGAGGAAATCATTCTTTTATGTGTCATCTTTTAGATCTGTCAACAGCTTAGAAAGTGTTTTTTCTATATCATCCTCAGTGGGCTGGAAGTGCTCTGCAGCGCGCACTGAAGCCCCTGCCCCAGATGCACACTTCCCAGCTGTTGGCTAAGATCAAGTGCATCATCTTGTCTTATCACTTTATTATCTGACACATCCTCAGCTTAAACCTTTTATATTAAGTGGATTTGGAAGGCATGAGAAGGAGTAATCACTTCCTCCATCCACTCCATACATCAACCCCAAAGTGCAGTGCCTCCACCTACTGTTGGTCACATGTCAGGATGTGATATCTGTGCATTAAACCACGCTGTGTGCTCCACTCTTCTTTTAGATAGAATCTGGATCTGTCATGCTTCCACAGACCTTTTGGTGATGCAATCGATGACTACAACACCACTCACCCTGCTGAGCCTAGGTCCTCCATGGGGCTGATGCACTGCAGCTAAGCTCTTCATGGAGGACTCCTGAAATCTCGAGTCTGAGACAGAGTGCATTTGGGGAAGGTTGAAATTTCCGCTGCCCTTGTCCCTGCTGGTATCATGCTTCCCAATAGACTGTCACAGTCCTTCCAAAATAAATAGAACAGTCTTGATTGTGCTGTGGACTGAACTAGTCCTGAATACACCTGCAGCCAGACTAGGGAAAGGATTTTTATATTTCTCCCTCAGCACACCTAGTTCTCCTTTAACAAATGGAAAGAAGTTCTATAGCTTGTAAAATAAGATGTCAATCCTTGCTGGATGGCAAAACCTCCATTCATGTTGAACCTGAAAGGACCACACAGATTGGACTGAATGCCAATTTGACCCATGTCTCTAATTGGAAAATGACTGAATTTACTGCTAGCTAAGTCAGAAAATCCAGTAAAAGTAAAATACAGTGCTATATAATGGCTACCTGGCAGTAAATTTGTATTTAAGCTATTCCACTGCCGTTTGTCTTTATCTGATTAAGCCACCTGATTTATAAAACGTGCTGGAATACAATTTATATGCAGCAATATAATCCACCTAGTGGTCTGTTTTCCAGAACCACAAGGATAAACATGATCAAACCATAAAGGCACTAAGTGCCACATATCCATTTATAATGCCTGCAGAAAGATGTCTCATCATTACCATCTCCGGTATGGAAGAACTGTCAGCTACACAACCACAACCTCTTTCCAAACCTTTTAAAAGTAAGGAAAGTCTCAGTCATGTTCAAAACACAGAAGTATTTCACTAATTAGAGGGTAAAAGATGCCTAGTTTCTGTTATAAACAGCAGTGGAGTGAATGACATAGATACTGGACCAACTACTAAGGTTCAAGTTTTTATTTACAAGGGCAAGTGCAGTGAGGTTCAAAGCTGTCCAAGGTCCCCAGACATACCACCCACTACCTGGATTTAAAAGATTGTTTTCATAGCAAGAGAAAGAGTAAATTTGCTTATGATTACTTCATTTTCAGAATCCATGCACAACATAATTTAAACGTAACAACCAATTAAAACCACCAGTAACTGAATTCTGCAGCCCAAGTATCTCTGGCCCAAGAAGCAAACTGGTGTTACCTGCTGATTACCCATATCAGTAAAATGCCATTTGATAGACGACCTAAAAATTAATTTTTGAGGTCTATTTCAACTGGGTACATCCAGTTTGCTCCTCTCATAACAAAAGACAGTTTTCTAATTAAAAGAGAAAAATCATGGCATAAAAGTAGTCCCTTTTTGTGGTCAATGCTTATTTTCCATCTAATTTTGCCACCATCACTCTGCACCTTAATCCACAGTCCCACAAACCTACAGCATGAACAGCCCACAGAAAAGTAATCAAATAAAGTAAGCTTTTTTTGAAAGTTTCGTTTGATGGACACTGTTCTACTCTTAAGTAAGTGAAACTAAAAATAAAACAGGTTAAAGTAAAAGTTCAACGGTTTTTACAGCTTATAAAACAATACTTCTAATGAGAAGTTTCTTGATGTTAGAAAGCTATCCAAAATAACATCAGTTGAAAGGCTAAATTTTATTTCTGAATTAGTCTAACGAGGGTAAAATTGATTTCTAGTTGCAACTAGTCATAGAATCACAGTATTATTTAGGTTGGAAAAGACTGCTGAGATCATTGAGTCCAACCACTGACCCAGCACTGCCAAGGCCACCACTAAACCATGTCCCTAGAGTGACACATCTACATGTCTTTTAAATACCTTCAAAGGATAGTGATTCCACCACTTCTGGTACTTGACAGCTTTTTCAGTGAAGAGATTGTTGGCAAGATCCAATCTAAACCTCCCCACCCACAACCTGAAACCATTTCCTCTTGCCCAGTTACTTGTGAGAAAAGATTGGAGGTGCTTTGAGAAACCTGGTGTAGCGGAAAGTGTCCCTGCCTATGGCAAGGGGGTTAGAACTAGATGATCTTTAAGGTTTCTTCCATCCAAAACCATTCTATGTTTTCCCAATCCATTCTACGATTCCATGATTCTGTGACACCCACCTCACTACAATCTCCTTTGAGGTAGTTGTAGAGAGTGATAAAGTCTCCTTTTAGTCCATAGCAAAACTTTCCCTCATTGCATTCATTTGATTTTTTCAGCAACCTTCCTTCTCTCGCTGAGTGTCTCCCATCTCTCTGTTAGATTTGGTGATTTTCTCCATGTGTAGGTGAACATCTAGGCTTTTAAGGATAACAGAAAAGGAAGCTGTGAAGTCAGTTTAAAAAAAAAAAAAATTAGAATATATTAGGGGGCCCAGACCTGCCCTTTGCTGTGTGCCAAAATACGAGAGTTGATCTTTCTATTCTGTCCATTGGCTACAACTATATGTATAAAACCCAAAGACAGCTTTGGCAAATAACACTGTAATACCAAAGTACAAAACAATGCTTCAGAAATATTCCCTTGTGCAAGAGACTCCTGAAAGTGGGTTCCTACTATAATCAACCCTTGACAACCCATATTCCCATTTCTTGTTCTACCTACCACAGTCATGACTGGCTGCAAGAACAGACTTAAAAATGGTGAGACCAGTGACATTCCTGCTGCTAGAAATGGAACAAAAATAACTGTTGGAAAATTATTATGATTAGAAGAAGCTAAAGAAATGAAAAAAAAGAAAGAAAAAAAAAGAAAGGAAAAAAAAAAAAAAAGAAAGAGAGACAAACATACGGAGCCAAGACTTAAATCCTGAAGAATAGAAATTGGCCTCTCTCTTCTTGTCTCCCCACCCCTCTCTCTCACCCTACAGTTGTCAAGGGCACTGAAAGACAAGCTGAACCAGAAAGAATTTCACTACAGTGGGATCTCTTCATTGAGAGGAAAAGCATTAACAAAATCCTTTACATATTATAGCTCCAATTTAGATGTACATATTCCCTCTGTAGTAGTTGAAAATAGATGTGAAAATTTTAAAGCTATTACTTATGGAGATGGGTGCACAGAAAAGAAATGAAATTTCTTTAATATTATGGTTTTTAACATAATGATCTTACTACGTTATCATTTAATATCTAATCAGATGCTACTGAATAAGCAAGTAAGCCATTATGCACTGCATTTTATTTGTTTATTTTTTTAATGTCTGATTAGTAAGCGACAACTAGAGATGGTTATTACAGGAAGCTGTTACATTACTTACTCATCTAATAAGCTGACTCTTTCTCTCTCTAAGTAAAAGTTTTAAAATGAGAATAACATTTCAAGGAAAAAAGTCCACACCATGGGCTATCTTGGCTATCTCACTAAGAGTACAGTACAGTGCCTTGCAAAGGCTACAATTGCTTCATTATATGCATTATTTTTTTATGTTCTGTAAATTATATGGGTTTATTTTCTTTTATTTAAAAATAATATAAAAATACAATATACAAGAGAAAAAAGGAGACAGTGGGCATTCATAGAATCATTAGGTTGGAAAGGACCTCTAAGATCATAAGTCCAACCACTAACCTAGCACCACTGCAATTATTTTTCCTAATTGTTGCGTCTTCAAATCTGTGTAATTTGACAAAAATGTGGGGCTTGGGCTTGATCCACAAGACAAATTAAACCTGAATAAATGACAACCTTTTTTCAGTCACAAATTTGCCAAACGGATACGATTCAGAATCAAGAGAATCAAGTCTATAGTAGGGAAACAATGCAAGTTGGATTGTTCAATGAATGTTGGTGTCATTTTATAGATCTTGAGCTCGCCCATATAGCTTTCTGTGTGGCAAATCCCTTGCTGTTGTATCTCAAGTCCCAGCAAAGTACTTATGATCTTCTTCTAGCTTCCAATCAAATTCCTTGTTTTAGCAGGAACAGTAACCTAGAGAAATTTTGGTCTCAGAGTCTTCAGAGGTTTCTGATCTCAAATTATTTGATATCACCAAGTATTCTGAATAGAAGAATTAAAACACAAGAAAATTAAAGCATGTGAAGTATAATAAATGAAAATTTTGTGGAGTGCTTATACCCATTCCCTACTCATTTATGAGCACGAAGGAAAAGTGAAGATGGAGTTGCAGATATCAAAATCGAGTGCAGTCTATTCTGGGAACCATTTATAGTGTAAGTAAAAGTGTAATTAAATAATGACTTCATTTCAGCAGGATCCCATGATAAGAATCAATAGTCAGGCCACTGATCTTGCATTAATTTGCCCTTACATTGTCACTAAATCTTGTCACAGCCACACTTTCATGACACCCTGAATTAACCTTGACTATAACCTTGCCTTTAAAAGAGAAATGTGTGGGTTTTTTTGTTTCTTTTTTTTCTGCTCTCCAAAGGCTTCAATGGTTGCTGTCTGGAATTAATCATATTCAGCAGAAGTCTCATATACAAGACATGATCTTCCATTTTAAAAGGTGTAACAGGTATAACAATATTTGTCCAAAAATATCTTCCACACAGAACTATTACATGAAACTGTTACATGTATAACTTATCTTTCCTTTACTGAAAAACAATTTCCTTTTACTTTAAGCCTTGGAAGTAAAGAATGAATTTTGATATGAGTCATAAATCCAAAAAGTGTCAAAAAACCCCAACATAAAAGATACAAAGAAAACAAACTGCACACGACTAAAATGTTGCAATATTATTTTTAGGCTTGTGGCCCTGATGGTGATGTGTGTTTTTTTTTTGTTTGTTTTTTTTTTTTTTTTTTTTTTTTTTTTTTGGGTTTTTTTTTAGTTTTTTTTTTCATGTGCAAAGAACCTTCTGATCTTTTGCAAGTCAATGAGCAGAACTACATTTTCATTTTGCCTGGACTGTATTTCCTGGTTGAGACTTTCTTCTCCTGCAAGTACAAAAGGCTTCCCACTCCTTACAACTCTTTACAAGGTCCACTAAAAAAATGAAATGCTTCAGAAAATTTTGTGGGTGCTATTTTACAGCTTTGAAACCATGTGAAGGCAAACAAAAAGCAGTTTCCTGTCCAGATGATACAATAGGATTTATGAAGAAACATCATTTTCCCTTCAGGGCGTTTTAGGAAATGTGAAACCGCAATGAATCTTTACCATTCTGGGAACACAAAACGTGCTCTTTCATTCTTGTCTAAAGAGTTCATATTACATAATTTCTTCTCTAGTGATACTTCATTAAGTTGCACAGAAAACTCATTATCCTCCCTCTCTGAAAAAGTCAGTACAATAACTGGATCTTTTAATAAAAATAATCAGTTTCAGATTCTTTCCTTTCCTAGAGACTTAAACACACTGGCCTTTGGAGCTCACTGCGCCCACACTGCCTTCTCAATCTGATATTCATGGGGGGCCTTGTCCTACATATTACAACCCACCTTTATGCCGGACCTAGCCAGGTTGCTTTCAGCAAAATACTGGTTTGTTTTCTTTCTTTGACTAAGCAATGTGATACTCAGCTTTTTAGTGAAAAGTTGCCAGACTCAGCACTAGTCCCTAAAGCTCAGCAGTCAGACTGTGAAGATGGTACCAGCAGAGTAGAGAGAAAGGGAGACCAAAGAGCTTGGTACTGTTTGTGATCTTATGTTCTTGTATATATGTGTTCTGAAACATGGAAGTGCAAAACCTGTTGATGTAATCTATAGCAAGGAACTCAATTATGGGGAGTGATAGGAAGTCTAGCATGTCATATATTTGCTTTCATGATTTTTTTTTCAATGGCTTGAACTGGAGGGAATCTTAAAGATCATCTAGTTCCAACCCCAGTGCTATGGAAACGCACTTCCACTATTCCAGGTCACTCAAAGGCCTGTCCAGCCTGGTCTTGAATACTTACAAGGATGGGGCATCCACAACTTCTCTGGGAAAGCTGTTCCAGTGCCTCACCACCCACACAGTAAAGAAGTTCTTTCTCAAGTGTAATCTAAACACACCCTCTTTCAGTTTAAAGTCAATCCCCTTGTGCTGTCGCAGGCCCTTGAAAAAGTTGATGTCAAGCTTTTCTATAGGCCCCCTTCACATTGTGGAAGGCTGCCCCAAGTTCACTTGGAGCCTTTTCTTCTCCAGAATGAATAACCCAAAGTCTCTTAGCCTGTTCTCATACGGCAGGTGCTTCAGAGCTCTGATCATCTTCACGGCCCTCCTCTGGACTCACTTGAGCAGGTCCACGTCCTTCCTGTGTTCGGTGCCCCAGAGCTGGATGCAGTATTCCAGGTACTCCAGGGGTCTCACAGGAGAAGAGGGGGAGAATCTCCTCACTTAGTCTCTTGGTCACACTTCTTTTGACGCAGCCCAGGATGATTTTGGCTTTCTGGGCTGTGGGTGTACACTGCTGACTCATGTTGATCTTCTCATACACCAACACCCCAAGACTTCTCAGCAGGGCTTCTCTTGATCTGTTCTCCACCTAGCCTATATTTGTGCTTGGGATTACCCCAACCCAGCTGCAGAACCTTTAACTTGGCTTTATTGAACTTCAAGAGGTTCACACAGACCCACTTCTCAAGTCTGTCAAGGTCCATTTGGATGGGATTCCTTCCCTCCAGCATGCTGACTGCATCACACAGCTTGGTGTTTTAATACAACCCTCTAATTAGTACTACTATATTCCTTGCTAACTGTTTGGTTTGCTGTCCTGTATTCAAGGTCACTCAGATATGAGAGGAAGCAACGGCTCAACAAGAAATCAATATAAAATACACAATATTCTCTCTTTTTTCGAAAAGTCACTGCCATACAAATGTGTACTTCTTTCTTTTGTAATCTTTATTCACATGGATTATTGCCCAGCTTTGTATGACCAAAGAAAAGGTTTATCCTCGTTACTTAACTGGGCAATGGTTCTATAAAACTCAGTTTTAGAGGTTCAATAAAAGCATGATAGTGAGTAGTAAAGCTTAATCTACTCTAAAGTATTATCTAACATTCATATAAAAACATGAGAAAGCTTTCGGGAGAGTTTGAGTTGACAAATCAGCATTACACGTGCTTTGTCCATTTTCTCATTGTCAAACATCCAAACAGAAAAGGATGATTTTCCAGCACTCTCTGTACTTAGCTGACATTATCTTCTTGTAATAGACCAGACAGAGCAACTAACAAAGCAAAACCAGGCAACATTGACATAATGTTGATAAACTAGTTCCTGCCTTTTCATCTTCACAGCAGTCAGGGTATCTGGTAGTTCAAGAAAAAAATCGAGCAAGAAAAAACCAGATTTATTTCCACTAAAGAGGGACTACAAGAGTATTCCAAAAGGTGCACTGCATCTAATTTTCTTTTTGTTTTTGACATTATTATCTGGTAGAGAGGATACAGACAGAAAGGTCTACTTGCACACAGTACAAGCTAAGAGTTAAAGAAAAAAATATTCCATGTTCCATACTGGCAAACTAACTACTTTTTTTTTTTTTTTCCTGTAAGATAATGAGACAAAGCTAATATCTGCTTGTCCTTCATCCCATAATACATTTATTACAAAATGACTATTCAAATTACAGTCACATCTTATTAGACAACAGATGGTCTTATCTAAATTGGTTAGTTAATTCAGGTTCATGATTTTGTATTAATAAAGTCACAACAACGAATCAAGACTTCCTAGAACTCTTTGTGAAGTCAGCCATGTCTTGCAGCTAATGACGGCTGTTCAGCAAGAAGCAACAAACTTACATAAAGGCCACTTACACAAAATGTGTTACGTCAGTTCCTTATGAATCATCATTATTGTGCCCTGCGAATGCATTTCTTCCACCACTGATAGGTGCCAGAGTGTATTTTCCCATTTTGATGTATACATTAACTCCACAGAAAGTAAATGAAGATACATACAATACAAAAATCTGCAAAACTGACTTGACATTCCACTTTTTTTTTTTTAGAAAAGATTTATGCTCACAAACAAGATTTCATGTCAAATAAGCTTTTCTAAACATATAATAATACTGCTATAAACTTTCAGTTAGCAAAATATTTTAAAAAAGATTAACAACAGAAACCTGGCTACAAGTACTTTCTGACTGTCATATGTGGGAATTTAAATTCTATCTTTGCCATGTGCTTCTACTTTTTATTTAAGCATTTATGTAAAATTGAGCACAATAATTCATGCTTCACAAACTCTAATTTAAAATTCACATTCTTATCTCTATTATCCTAATTCTGCAGACACAAAGCTGATCTACTCACTGAAGACAGTATAGTGTAAATGTTCCCTTATTCAAGAAACATTAAGGGAGGGCTTAATTTCCAGTGACTCAAAAGCTCTCCTTCCTGCAATGCGTTTTTTCATGTGGCTTGAAGATCAGGTTCTGAAATAGTTATGCTGCCCTCTTCACAGGGCTTATGTATCTCTGCATTCCCTTAAGAGAGCTAGAGGTCTCCTGCAAGCTAACATGGAGTTCCAATGCCTGGAAGCTATCTAATAAGAAGTTTTCCCCCGAAGCAAATGCAGTAGCTGTATAAGCAGGCTAACCCATCACAACGGCAAATTGAAAAAAGCTGCAAGTCCATGACAGGAAATCTAAGGCAAGGCCTGCCAGACATTGAAATACCCCAGATGCACAGCTGGCTCACTTTGTATACAGCAGCCATTGTCTGATTTACTCTAGGTTTATGTCATGAATTTGATGGCCATGCTCAAACAAGATTAGCAATAAGATGGACTTTTCACATCTGAAGCAAAAAATTAGGCTGGTTCTTAATACAAGTCAATACTTTATTTGTGCTTAGGGAGGTCCCAGAGATGGAACCTCTTGAGCTGTGCTGAAGCAATCTGACCTGTTTGAGGTCTCACTGTGGAATTGTCATCTGTCTGCTCTGGTGGCAATAGAGTACCATTTTGAGGGAGCTCTTTCTCTAGGATTGGCACAAACTATTGCTGAAAGCTTGAACACACATAGAAGCTAATGGCAAGAGTGGCAATGGAACAGCCTTCATTGGGTCTGGAAGATAAAAGGTATGTGACTGAAATCACACCTTCAGCATTCAGTAATACTTCTTGATTCAGAGATAACTAACCTGGAAGCAGTTGCAAAAGTAATTGAGAAATCCTAAGAGAAGAATCAGAAAAGCATCTAAGAGTTGTTCTACTCAGGCCTTCTGGGGATTAAAAGTATGAGATTCCCAAGTGACAATACCTTCTGAGCCTTTAAACTAACAGCTACACTATACACACACCAACATCACATCTCATAAGCATCCTATGCAGAATAGAAACAGTTGTAATGAAAGAGGACACAGGTTTTGAAAGATAACTACAACCCTGCTGGTAGTATTTGCATCCTACAGTTGTAACATGAAGTCCGTGTACTCATAGAAGCTGAAAACCACCAGAAGCAACACTGCCAGGTCCACTTGGAAATTCATCTAAGCTGTTAAAACAGAGCTCTGAAGGTAAATAAATACATCAGAAGTCCCTCTTGAGTCAAGAGGGAATAGATCCAGAGTATTTAACAAAGCAGTGTTGTTTCTTAAACTCAGGAAGATGCCTTTTCTCATGCATATTCTAACCACCCCACCCTTCCCCCCCTTTTTTTTTTTTTTGGTGTCGAATGCTGTTTTCAATTGACATAACGATTTATTTGTGTTAGATTTCAGAGGCAAAGATATCATGCGCATGAAAGGAAAAGGAATTTTGAACCCACATAGTACAATTTTTCATTTACATTAGGCAATGCATATGACACCTCATAAAGAAGATAAAAAGGCACAACTCTTTGTTGAAGTGAAATATACTTACATTTCAAAGAAGAGAAAAAGCATTTGCAAATTTTGTGCTTTGTCTAGAGAGTGCTACTGTATATATTTAGTTCATCTCATTTAAAAAGCCCAATCTTTTTGAGTTCTCTGGCATGAAAAGTTTCCCTCTACTGTTATTTAATTTAAATTTGATTTCCATTATACTTTATGCCAAGTTTTGTGGTTTATTTACTATCATTTGTAAATGATGAGTACAAGGTGGGCGTTAAGAGAAAAGATAATAAATTACAACCTATCCATAAAATTGCAACTCCTAATTTATGTGAAAAATTGAGGAAGGTATGTGGGCCAAGGTTTAAAAAACAACCAACAAATCGACTAAGGACCTGTAACAAAGTTGACTCGTTGACTAATTGCAAAACAACCAGGCATCTCACAAATCCTATTAACTTGCATGGAATAAACTGTCTGCTCAGTCCTTCTGAAATCTAGGTAGTTAAACTTAAGAATCCAAATATGATGTTAAGACCATCAATCTCATATAATAAAACAAAAAACCATGAAAAAAACCAAGAGAAAGAATCCAAACATTTTCAAGTAAGTAATTTTTATCCATTGAAAAAGAAATTGAATGTTTTATAGAATTTGAAACAGGACTATCATTTAAAGGTGCAAGAAAATCAAAACAAAGAATGACACACACAGAATCTCCTCTAGACAACTGAGAGAACATTCAATAGAAGTATCACATAAAGTTAGAGAAAGACTTCTTCCGTCTAAATACTTATCTGCTGCTTTATCCTATAAATGTACAATATCCAAAGCAATAGGCAAATGCAACTTTAACAGAGTCAACTGCCTTGAAAGCTTTTATGCTTTTAGAGTGCAATGAACTGTAGTATAAAAAAGGCTACTATAATGCACAGAGGTAAAGTGTTTCTGAGCATGATATAACCATTTACGATGTCACAAATTTTATAAAAATTCCCAGAAAAATGAGAGAAATAAAGCAGTAGAAGAAGTGATTGTATATATGGGGGATAAGTGATCAGCGACACTAGTATCGTAATGGAACAAGAAGAAATAAATAGTTTTCAGAGAAGTGAAGCTGGTATATAGTTGTAGGGGTAAGTACTATGGCTGCTGTGTGTGCAGGTTTACAGTTAGCTGTTTTTGTCTAGAATCTCTTTTGTAAAATACATAGAGAAGGTATAGAGAACATAGAGAACTTGCCCTGAAGTGCAGACATTTTTAGAATTACTTTCAAACAGCTAAAACCAGTGTATAAAAATGTTTTCTCGAGCACAAAGAAATTAAACCCAAATGACAAAATTATTGCAAATAACAGTCCTCATATTTTGAAGCTCCATGATTTTATTATACTTCCTCTAAAAGTGAAGATTTTAGAACAAAAGATGAAGTAATTAATTAAACCAAAATTACCTTAATAAATAAAAATAAGGTTACAATGTGAAAATAATGTGGAGAGAGTTACAAAGAGTTAAGAGTTACAAAAGACTGCTATGTCTTAGTCAATAACAAAATAGGAGTATCATCTTAACCAAAATCCCCAAACACTGACCATTTAAAAGACATATTTTTCCTCATTCTTGGTTGATTTACAAGAATCAAATTTTTCCCAGAAGCAACTCTGATATCTCGGGCTTGGATAGGAAGACAAAGACTATCTCATTTTCAGTGTCCAATCTGAAGGCAGACTAATAATTGCCATAGTACGGTTCCAGTCCTGCAAAGCATTTTCTTCATGCAAAGATAGTTGCAGGATCCTGACTTCTGTTCATACCATCTGATAGTTGTTTGGTGGCCAGTGTGAGAAAAGGAGACAGGTTTCTGAGCTCCATTCATCACACCACCTCCATCATGTTTTGCATTAAGTGGTGTTCTGTCTGGCAAATGAATCTGAAAAGCCCCATTGTGGATGCTGAATCTGTCTGTTACCCATGTCAATCTCCAGAGGAAAAAAAAAAAAAAAAGAGGAGTACTTCACTGTGATATTCATATGGCACTATTTGTACCTGTGTAGTTCTCTAAATGCTTATAAAAGCTTTGGTAAAATTGCATTGGTTGATCTTGGCTAAAAATGGAAAAAAGCACAAGGTATATTCTATTCCCAGGGAAGAGTTATGTTGCACTGCAAAGAAAATATAACTGACACTAAGTAATTCTGAAGGGTTTTGCCTTTCTGTCCAGGAGACAGACTGATGAGCTCTCTTTCACAGTGGGAATGTGAGTCTGAATTGCACTGCATGAAATTACACTTGCCTAAGCTTATCGGAGAAACCACCTGAAAATGACTTACAACTCAATTTGTTGGGAAAAAATAGCAAAGAATTCTGGGATGGTGAAATGAATCTTTCCTGCTTTGAAGTTTCTGGATAGTTTTTTACAATAACCATAAAATAGAATAAAAGAAACTACAGATCAACTTTCTCTGTAAAGTGGAGATTTTCAGATAGATGTTTTTTCCAACTATTTCTAAATTATATCTTAGTATATATTTAGGATGTTTTATCAAAAATACATTTTTGTGAGAGAATTACTAATCCTAAAGACAAAACCTTTGGCCATCTACCCAATATTCTTGACATATTCATGACTCTCCTGCAAGAAGAAGTTAATTCTTTACCACGTTTGGAAGGCTAGTTCAAAGGTAGATAGGAAGTTTTAGTTAATGTGTAAAGTAAAGTTTCTTTTTCTGACTTGCTTTTCTACTTAGTTCTCATACCCTTTTGGCGATGACTAAATAACTCCCCTTTCAGCTTGAAATTTAGCTCTTCACATTAGACATTTCTATCTAACATAGCAGTTAAACTCCTGTTCATTTAGCTTTTTATTTTTTCTTTAATAAATATTACTTGATATAATTTTGTTGTTCATGAAATAACTCTAATTGCAACATTTTTGTCTGGGAATTTTATTTGTTTTCTTTGATTGTGTGATTACTGATTTTCCTTACAGACCCTTAGAAAAGGACTTTTTGCCTATGTTTTCAATCTCTTTCTATTCCCTCTAATTATATTTCTGCCTTTCTCCCAGGCTATGACACCTACACTTTTCACTAACAGTGTTAACTCTGTCTCTAAGATAATTTAGAAAAATATTTTTGTAATAGAACTATTATTGTTATCATAATAGTGTTTTCACTTCCATTCCTTCTTCCCATCCAATCTATAAACTGTTCAGAAATAAGATGTCTAGGAGCTAATAAAAAAGTCTTTCCATTTTAATAATGAAACATGGTCTTGTATGTTTTTAGTGCAATTCAGTGGCCTTAGTCCCCATTTAAAACAGTCAGACCTCTGTGCTTCTCTCTACTTACTTATAACATAAGATACTGATCTGAAGCATGAATAATGATGAATTATACCTGGATTTGCTTCTTCTTTATCCCATATTCATTCAGGAGAATACAACATTAAATTGGTGTTTTTCAGATCCCTTGAACATTTAACTAATAATTATTTATAGTTCCTACTAACAAAATTTATTGGAAGCCTTATTTTAGGAGCTCAGAAAGGAGAAAGTTTCCAAAATGATTCCTATGGGCAAATTCTTCCTTTCCTGTTGCAGTGAAAGATGTGAAGCAACTTTCACTGTTCTGTCAAGTAGATTTTGGCATTTTGGGAAAGTGTTTCTTTGATGCCCTGGTAAGATTGTTTCCATACATTTTGTTTGTTTGTTTTGTATACAAAAGCACATCAGTGAATTTTACTCACTTGCTATGAAGGAAAAAGATACAAAGTGAATTCCCAAAGACTTTGGATATTTTCAAGAAATGTTGGACTGTGGGCCAGTGGATCATATCAATTTATGATTAATGTCCTTAGCTTACAGAAAAAGAGCAGAATAAATCCAAATTGCTAGTTTCAGGAAGATAATTCCTTTGTCAACTTTCACCAAGTTTAGTGAAAATGATGAAAATATGAAATGTCACATCCCCCATGGTGTCCATCCCAAGGCTATGGTGGCAATTCTGGATTGTGGGAGAAGGTCCACCTGATGTTCATGAATGCCAAGCTAAGCCACAGACACCAGCACATCCAGGGGAAAATAGTTCTGTGATGTTTTGATGGCATGTCATGTAAAATAACTAAATAATAATAATAATCACCATCTTTTCCACATAAAAGAAATCAGTGTCTTCATGGCAATCTTTGCTTCCTTCTTATTCAACTATATTGTATTGGAATAGGACACTTGCTATATAATTAAGATAACTTCTTTTATCCATCGAAGTCTTTGTCCTGTCTACTTAAACTGAAAAATCTCAAAAAGTTTAAATGAGAAAAAATAATCAGCTAGTGCCTTCTGCATAAATATATACATTTGGATTAAAAAATATTTTTTCTGTATAGTGTAAAGATACAAATGGAAAAGTCAAATTGAATTGCAGAAAGAAAAGATTTCTTTACTAAAAAAAAAACAATTAAAAACATCCAAAAAATGCAAACCCCAAAAACTAAACCCTAACAAAAACAAGCTAAATAACTGTATTGGGTCTGGCTGAGATGGAGTTCATTTCCCCATAGTAGCCCTCACACTGTCGTGCTTGGCATTGGTAGCTAGAAGGGCGCTCATTACACACCAGTGTTTTGGCTGCTGCTGAGCACCAACACAGTAACATTCCTTCCTCAATTGAGGGCAAGATCCTGGGAGGGGACCCATGTAGGGCAGCTGACCCAAACTGACCAAAGGGATATTCCAGACCATATGACATCAGCTCAGATATAAAAGCTAAGGTAAGGAGCAGGAAGAGGGGCATTCATTGTATCCAATGGCTGCCTGCTGGGGAACCATTATGTGTGCTGAAGCCCTGCTTCTCGGGAGTGACCAACCATCGCTGCTCATGGCAAGTAGAGAATAAAACATGCTATCTTTCACTTTGCTTCTGTGCATGCAAGCTTTTGCTTTGCTTCTGCTTTAATAAACTGCCTTATCTGTATCCACAATTTGTTTTCCATCTTACTCTCTCCCCTGTCTGGCTGAGGAGTGATAGAGTGGCTGGGTAGGCATCTGGCATCCAGCCAAGGTCAACCCACCACAATAACAAATAAAGGAAGCTTTATTTTTATCAAATATTAGCATGTGTTGCACCTGCTTGGGCTTTCTTTTTTAGACACCAAAACCAAGACCTTTTGTCTGTGCACGCAATGCTTTGGCAGGCTGGTACATCATCACTGCCCCATATGAATGCTTCCCTGATACAAACATGACCTTGTGCTCCAAAGCTGCCATCTCCTGAAAGCAAAGCATTTACTGCTTCCTTAAGGAACATCATGAGCTGTTCAAATTAAATCAGTTGTAAAAAATGTGTATATATTTCACTGCACTAAAGTGGCATGTGTTCTGCCACCTGAAATGTGAGTTGCTGTGCTTGTATCACGAGACAAGGGAACCTACATGTTGTTGTTTGGCAAAGCAAACGAGACAGGCAGAAATAATAGCAAAGCAGCTATGCATGACAGTATCACCTGTTTTTTGTTCTAATCTTAGTAGAACTGCCAATTAAAACAATGCAAAATAATGTTTAGGTGTTAATACTAATTAGTGGCAGAAAAACTGAAAAGTAACCTCTTGTTATAAAGGTCAGTATTATTAATGTTTTGTTCTTTTCTTACAAGGGTCAGAAGCTTCTTGACAGTAGCGCAGCATGGAAAATATTACATGCTCTTTTTAAGAAAACAATTTCTCGTCCTATTTTTATTATTTTATCCAGAGAAGTTGGTTTTTGGAAGGTTGAACAGCATTTACTTAATAACAGGAACTTTGATGCTGTAGGAACTCAACTTGGTCATGCTTTATGACCTAAAGAATGACTTTTAAATAATTTAATTCTTTATCCTAATCATGGTTGCCCTTCCAAAACACAAGCACATTATAAGAAATTTGAAGCAATATTAAACTCTGTACACTTAAGGGCAAAATTCTATACATATGAACACCTTAAAAGACAGAAAACCTAATTGTTTCTAATTTATTTACTTCTGCATAGAAAAGCCTTTTGTACGCTTATTTTGTCATTGAAAAATCTAACTCATGTTTCAGACTCTTCCAAGCCAGAATGCAACCAGACCAAATTCTATCCATCAAACCAAATGAATTATCATCTTACACAAATCTTACTGCAAGGCTGCCATGGAAAGGAGTAAAAAGAATGAATTTCCATATTTAATGAAGTTTAAATGACAATGAAGAAAAAGCTGAATAGGCTTCAGTCAGGAGCAGTAATCCTAAGAGGGCCACCTGATGGTTACATTTAATATGCTAACGTTATTACAGCACATGAAATTTTCTATTCTTCCCATAAAGGTCTTGTTAACAGTAATTAAATGTTAAGACATTCAACCCTGTAAAGAAAAGAGATATGGTGAAGTTATTATCACTAGAATCAGTGGAAGAAATTTTTTAAATTGGTATTTGAATAGCAAAAGATTGAATCGTCACTATCCAGGGACAACGAGGTTGGTCAGGTCTCTGTTAAAGTACACGCAATCATACCTTCCTCAATAGAATTGAAAACATTAATGCAAACCACTGGTTTTACTACACAACAGATGACAGGAGTTGATGCTGCTCAACAAACAGCAGGAGCTGTTACTAATCCTCACCCCTTCCTACCCTCAGCATGTTTTACACACAAAAGCAGTGGGTGACCCATGCTACTAATTTTGGAGCTTCAGCCCCTAGTACTGGCCACCAGTAAATCTCCTGAGCGGCAGATCACCTGGGATTAGATGAGCGGTAGGTCTTAAATGCTGAAAAAGCACTTCTTGAGCAGCCAGAAAGATGACCCACTGGAGAGTGTGTGCTGCCACAGTAGGTTGGTCCGAATGGGATACGAGGCATGACTGTCCTCAATATTAAAAGCCTGCCTCTTCTTCTTAAACTGTGACAGTTTATGGTTTTCATTCCCACAGGTCCCTGACATTTTGTCAAAATGACATGCATCACATGCAAGCAAACAGTTCACCAGTTGTATAAAGAATATGTGGATAACCTCTTAAATTTTTTTTTTGGTAACAGTTGAAGTAGATTCTTTATGAAGAGCAAGCACTGGAATTACACATCATGGTTTCCAACAAAGAATAATTGGATTAAGTCCATAAAAATAATTAAGACTGCCATAGCCTCATTGGGATCCTAGTGCTGGTTTTAATACTTGCTCATAGCATTTCACAAAACATTAATTTGCAAAGACATTTATTTGCATAGATAAATGTATATCAGCTACACAGAATGTATATCAGTAACACAGAAAGAAAAATGAGGTCCACTTATTACTTAAACTAGGTAGAAACTTAAAAGGAAATTCATTCAGTTTAATATTTAATGAAATCCTAAATCAAAACTGATGGAATGAGAATATAACTAGGAATAATCGCACATAGAATATGTCAGAAATTGTTGTTCCTTAACATCTTGGTCACACTTCCATGGCATCTACCACTGTACAGAGATACCTGCCAAATATTTGAAGTAAAACTCCAAAAAGTTAAAAAATGCTAAATAAGTACTGTAAATCTTCAAGTTTGCTGTGTATCAGCTTAAAAAGCTCAAAATTTCAAATTCTGGTGATAGCAGACAATTTCATCAAGTATGATATGGATGCAGAGTTTCAAATGTAAAATGGAGAAGGATACACCATAGAAAACCTAGTGAGTATCAACTATATTTTATTTTTTTATGTATGTATTTTACAGGTCTAGCACTTGGGTATAGTGTCATGGTGATTCTTTCTATTTTGTGCAGATGGACAACAGGAAGCTTTGGTCCACTGCTAAAAATGGGTCTGTTACTTGCTTCCTCAGGCATTTCCAACTTCCAACATGGTAATAAAGTGGTTATACTTGGGAACAGAGAAAAATGAACATAAACTGGTACAGCTTTTGTTAATTGGTAGATAAACTTCATGTAACTCAGATCTTCTATGCAAACATGGAAGCAGTGCTGGTGACTGCCATCAAAATACAATTACTTCACCTGACTTTCAATCAGTAATGATAATTAAGATCTCATGAAACAAAATGCTGCTGAATGCCATTGACCTACTTCTTCAAAAATTATCTTAGATATTCTGTAACTTCATTTACAAAGAGAGATGAAATTGCATTTGTGCAACGATAGGAAAGAAACCCTTCCTCCTCTTCCTTTACACCCCATCTTATCTTTTCACATTTAAACCTGGACCAAAAACTATTGCTGCTGTAACTTCTGCATGGCTTGCAACCAGAAAAGAAAATGAGACAAAATGATTGCCAAGTTTTTACAATGTATGTTGCTTCCACTCCCTTAATAATTTCTGTAATCGGTTTGCTCATCTGTTTATCAAACCCTAATGTCCTCCACCTGCTGTTATGCCAGCTATCAGTGCCACCTCATGTAGATAAGCAGGAACTTGGCTGTATCTTGAATGAAAGAAGGTCCATTATGTCATATGCTAATGTTTTCAAAGAGAGCAGCTGAAGAGCAACTGAACATACTGTCTCCTATGATGTATTTCAATAAATAATTTTCTATTTCAGGTTGGTAGAGATTTGATGGGAAAGAGTTAAGAAACACTAAACCAGCGTTTTCAGGTTACCTGACTAGGAATTACGGAGCGAGTTGTGAAAGCTGTCTGCTTTCAGAGTTGGAGTTAAAATATGACCATTTATAACAACATGTAATAATGGTTAATAATAAAAAGCCCACAGAGGCTGATATGTTTCTTAACATTAGATGCCTTCTTGTTCATCCTAACCAAATATTTTGTAGTACTAGTCCCACCTATGGAAAACTGAAAGGATTTTAATCATCCTTGGTGTTAGCATTACTACCCCCCTTGAACTTTCTTCTTCAAAATAATGACAAAAATGGGATTTTGCACAAATTCTAGACAGAACTTTACAAGAGTTACTTCAAGAATCTCTATCAGAATCTACAGAAGCAAAAGATTAGATCATCTAGACTGAGAAAGAAAATCTTCCACATGCTCTACATCCTCCCATTTTTCTTGGGCAATGAGGGCTGCTCACTCTTAATGACCAACGTAAGCAAAACAATAATTTTCTAGTAGCAAGAAGCCTGCAAAAGGAAGGAGTACAAATTACAGTACCAATTTCTGAAAATACTAAGGTCTCCATATACAGCATAATAAACTTTGCACAGTTAGCAGATGGTAAATCCTGTGATATTTGACATAACTAGTCTCTCCCTGATGGTTGTCCTAATGCTACTGTCAAGGTGGAAATAACTTGCTGGAAAACCAGCAAGTTATTGTTTATGTCTCAGCTTTCAAGTCTGGGAGGAAATGTACTCATGTACATTTTATACAAAACATGATCATTTAGTGGCTGCTGAACTTGCTTTGAAAGAATAATTTCTTTTGGCTCAATTCAAATATTTGCCAACACAGAGATCTAGCATTCCTGTTTGCTTCTGAATCCAATATTTTGACTATGTTCCAGTTCCAATATTATCACAACTTCCTTTTAAGTGAAGATGAATGGAGCTAGAAGAGAAGGAGAACTGCAATTTCCCTTTTTAAGTGAAACCAGGCTGCCATATGTCTTCAAACAATAATGACTTCATTCTGTCTTGTGCCTCTGACCTTAGACCAAACTGATCCATGCCATAGGAAATATCTGCTATATAGCTGTTACACTTAGTGACAGCAAAAAAATAATGCCTTTTTTTCCCCATAATTTGTCTCACAAACGCCAAGCAAAGGAATGAGACAGTTGTAATTCCTCTCCCCTTCTGATTTTTAATACTGTTTAAATAAAAATCTTCTGACCAACATCTTACCCATAAAAAAAATTGACCTGTGATTATAACCCATCAGCCATCCAGAAATGCTGTCAGTCTCCACATATAACAGTACTTATGACACACCTATGTAATATAAAAATTCAAGTCATGTTTTGTTTTCTTTTTCTTTTTTTTTTTTCTCTCTCAAACCCAGGGGAATAGGAAGTGGAAAGGAAAACTTCAGTCAGAATGATCAACATTTTGATGTCCTTAGAAAACCCAACTGATGCTTGAAAAGGAATTAAAAAAGACCCTGAAGCTACTGTAGTCAATAACTTATAATTTGTACAGGTGTTCTTCAAATATCTGAGAGGTTCCTGAACAGGGTTTGTTAAAAATAAATGAGTAGTTTAAAATAAAGACTAAGATGTGGGAAAAATCCTTGGACTTGGAAATTAGATTAATGTAAACAGTGTGTGCTCAGAGAAATATCTACCTTTCACATTTGTAGCAAAAAGCTATTTCGCACAGACTATCTACATAGCACAATGTTCCTGAAAATTGTCATTATTTGAACAGCCAATGTAACTTCTGTTAATGTAAATCACTCACTCACACCAAGATTTATCTGAGGTAAATTGTAATTAAGGGCCTTACCTACAACTGAGATATTTAATCTCAGAAATAAGGAATTTGGTTGAGCAATTCCTATTGCTAACAACAAAATATATGGCTGAAGTTTTTATATTTTAAAATTTCAGTTCATATGGGTGAGAAACTGTCAATGTTTCATATAAGTCATCAAGCTAAGTTTGTGTGGCATTTTCAATGGCGGAGAGTTTCTGCCTTACCCTCACATCTGGTTTTACTTTTAAATTATAACTTTAAGATTTGTATCACTTTTTCCTTCAGATTTCATGTACATGGGTTCATTTAGTTAATGACACACAAAAGTGCTCTCAATTTATTTTACTGTACATTGGTTTGAAAAAAATATCTAGAAGAACTTTTTCTTTGATGCATTTTTTGACTACTAATATAAAAAAAATCTGCTGTTATTTGATACCTCTATCACTGATTCCAGGAGCATTTCCAATTTCTAAAGAAACTCAGGCATGAAGGTAGGAAAGGAGTCTGGATGTCTTGGAGATGAGGTCTCCTGAGCACATAACCCAGGCCCTTCCTAAGGAGTGTTCTGGCAGAGTGTCACAGCCTGCACCACAACTTACACTTATACACAGTTGCTGAGTGCTGAGTGATAACTAGGGCTTGGATTGCCTGGAGCTTTACCGGACAGAATGCACCCACAAAAGGCACCTTGGAAAAGGCCAGCCGGTTTTGGGCTGCCAAACGGTTTAGTCCTTATGGTATGAGCTATGCCATGCACCACCCTCTATGGGGTATAGTCCCTGAACCTGTTTCCTGGTATACACAGTAGTCTATCCTACATCTTTTGACCATCTCAGAAAACCTGCCAATAAATTAATAGGAAAAGCAAGTGATTTAACCATTGAGTGAAAAAACCAAACAATTAAATTATCATATATGGTCTGATAGGAAAATGACATTGATCTTACTGACTGGTCTTTGTAATATACAGTAAAATGACCCCTGCTGAGGTTACCCAACCCATGGCATTGTAAACATATTTCTGGCTTTTAAAAATCCTCAAAGGAGTCTTTAACCTACTCCTATTGTTTGTGGATAGCATCTGAAGTTTTGAAGAGATTAGGAAAGTATCGGTGGCTATCCTTGGGAAAATCTGTTCAGATTTGACTGAGCTGAAAAAAGGGCAATGATATCATTGTACTACTCAGCAGTAGAGCTTTCAAAACTACCAGTGATAGCCATTGTGAGCATTCTGTCTGAATGAAATGAAACGAAATTCAGCCCTATTGAGACTTCTGTTGCCATATGCAGCTGATGTATTGGAAAATTACCTGAAAATTCAGTGACAAATCACATCCTGTTACTTTGGGAAAAATAGATGAATATATGGTAATCCTTACAGATGTCAGAGACTATATATGCTTTCAAGAAAAAGGGAAACTTAATTCTAGCATGTAGGTAATAAAACAACCTTATATTAACATTGGATAAGTAATTTGCTGACTTTCTGATGCATATTGATGTTCAACTTGGAAAAGCCTCTGATTCATTTTTTTTTTTTTGATATTCAAGTGGGTTTGAGACAAAATTACCATCAATCAATTTTGACAGTATTAGTTCTGAGCCAGATTCTGTTACCCTGGATTCAGGTGGAATGGTGCCTTTTTTAGAAAGTGGTGCAATTGATTTTAATGGTGTTATTTGCCAAATAAAAAACTCTTCAGACTAAACAGGATATCAGAAGTCACCTTCCATAACTGAAAACAACAACAAAAAAAGATGACTACTAGACATTTCATATATGCTGAAATACAAAATGAAGGGGTTTTTTTTAAACATAAATGCTCTTGTGTAAAGCAAATACTTTTTTTTTTTTTTTAAGTAGCCTTTTTGTAATTTTATTGCTTCTTTTCTTTTAGGTATTTCAGTGAATAGTATTGAAATGACTTTTCAAGAAGTTACAAGAGAAAAACAAAAAAAAATGAACCTTACAAAATAAATAAGGGTAAACTTAAAATATACTTTATATGTATAAGCATTTTAGAAATACATGAACTTTGTTTTTGGCTAGGAAAGTCCCTATTTTTTTTTTGTTTAGTCCTTAAAGAGGTGTTTCTTGCAGAGGAATTGCTATCAATGGTGTTATTACTAAAAATAACTTCTCTGTAACCTAGCATCAGAGTGTGAACCAATTAGCACTATGAGATTCTGTGGAAGTTGAAAACCAAATGTGGCAATAACCATCTGGGTAGACAGAATATTCTTTTTACCTGCAGGTCCTTGAACATGGCAATAAACATATGCCAGAGAGTGCTGGGCTTGTTCAGTGCATTTCTAATAAAAATCTAGGTGACAGAAATATGCCATGATAGGTGTCGTAGAAACTAGTGCAATGACCTTTCACATCTGGATGCCTCATTTCCAATTAGGAATGAATAAGACATAACAAGGTCAGGTGACACTGCATAACAGAGCATATTACTTGCATATGGATGAGGCATTTTGATGAAAAACTTCCAGAGGATTTTTTTTCAATTATCTTACCTAACTTATTGTGACCAGACTGTGTCCCCTTAAAAGAGCTTCCAGATGTCAAAGGTCAGAACTTTTATCCTGGAGTGTGCAGTTTATTCTTTTTCCAGTTCTCTGTCATCTCTATATTAAAGTAAAATGAAGACCAAATTTGTTCCCTCCACTTCATAACCCTTTTGAAATGTCATTTTCAAAACCTGCCACTTGTAAAAGCTGCGTACACCCCTCCAACAGCATGGGCATGTTTCATCAGTCACAACACCAGATGGCCAGATCCTGGCTCCCTTACTCTGAGTCTGCTTGTGCAGACAGACTCACTGAAACAATATTTTATAATAATCAAGTAGTCTACTTCCTTAATTTATAACCTCCCTAAAATGTTAAAAGGAAAAAAAGGGCATTTCTAGACCTTTGCAAACCACTTGAATAGTCTGACCCCCAATAAGAGAAGCAAATCCTGCAGCATCACACACTTAAACAGAGGAGCTTAGCTGTACCTCCTGGACCATGCCCAAGTGTGGTAAGGGAAACAGCTCCTTACTTCCAAAACTTGACACCCAGGAGTCCAGCCCTGGCTGTAGAGAGCAGATTTGGTTGCCTGACACAGCTCCTGGTAGCCAGTGATTATCCCTCATGGTGACATTTGTGCAGTGAGAGGGGAAGGAGGGATGTCTGTGACAGCTCCTGACTTCAGGTACCAGCAGGGGATTGCTGGTGGTGTCTGGTTTTACACATGGTGTACTGTTTCTGGGGTTTTGGGGATGTATCACATTTTGCTTGTGTTTTGTTTGGTGTTTGTTCTTGAGTGGGAACATAGGTGCTCCTGGGCAAGTGCTGCATGAGCTGTTTCTTCTGATTCGGTGTCACCTGAAGCTGTCCGGATTTTAACGATCTGTTGCACTGGGAGCTTCACAAGCAGCTTTCAGTCACTTTTTGCTATGAGATGTCAATTGACAAACAGAGATGCAAAGAGATGCAAATGGTGCTTTGAATGACCCATCAGTTTGTCTTACAGGTCACTCAAACAAGGTCATTATTGACTGAAAATGATCATTCTTCCTCTTTCCAACCACATATAGATTTAAACAAATCAGAATACTGGCATGCTCAACTCTACCTTATTTCCTGTTTGACTAATTTCTCACATGTTTTTATTACATTTTAAGATCAAACACAAACCACCTTAACACAGACCTGAGAATTAAACAGATGTTTTGGCAGTGAAAGAAATAACAGGAAAGGAGAGAGGCAATGTGATGTTGAAATTCACAACATGTTCAGGATAACATACTATAGTAAAGGTTCATGCCTTTAGTGAAATCAACCTAGGGAGACATATCAGAAATTGTTCACTTGATATTTACTCAAATTAAAACTCATAATTGCTTATAAACAAGCTAATCCTTCTCTCAAAGAGCAGAATACAATGCATAATATAATTTAATTTTAGTACTTCCTGGATAAATCATTTTGAATAGTGTACTTCAAAGGGCTGTGTTTTCTCCTATGTCTTGGAAATTAACTAAACTTGCAATTTTAATTATGTGAACATATGCTGATTGCTTAGATATATGCTTGTAGTAAATAATAAAGCATAACATATCATAGAATATGCTGAGTTGAAAGGGACGCATGAGTATCATCGAGTCCAACTTCTGGCCCTGTGCAGGACACCCCAGGAGTCACACCATGTGCCTCAGAGTATTGTCCAAATGCTTCTTGAGCTCAGAAAGGCTTGATGCTGTGACCACTTGCCCTGGGGAGCCTATTCGAGTACCCAAACACTCTCTGCGTGAAAAAGTTCTTACTAATATCCAATGTAAACCTCTCCTGACACTACTCCATGCCATTCCCTTGGGTTCTGTCACTGGACCAGAGAGTAGAAATAAGTGCCTGACCCTTTTCTTCCTCTCATGAGGAAGCTGTAACTGCAATGAGGTCTCCCCTCAGTCTCCTCTTCTCCAGGCTAAACAGACCAAGTGACCTCAGCCATCTCTCATACAGCTTCCCCTCAAGGCCCTTCACCATGTCTGTGACCCTCCTTTGGACACTCTCTAATAGCCTAATGTCTTTTTTATATTGCAGTGCCTGAAACTGCACACAATATTCAAGGTGAGGCCACACCAGTGCAGAGCAGACCAGGACAAATCTCTCCCTCAACTGGTTGGTGATACTTTGCCTGATGCTCCCAAGACACAGTTGGCCTTCCTGGCTGCCAGGGCACTGCTGACTCATATTCAGCTTGCCATCGACCATGGAGAACCCTTCAGCTAGAAAAGAAACTTTGGAACTTAAAGTAGTGTAATACAATCATCTAAAGTTAAATGGCCTTACATTATAAGTTTACCAGACAGCTTCAATTGACACTAAATCAAAGGATGCAGCACTTCTCTGGTAACACCTATAGTCCTAATTAAGGACAAACACTAAGGAAAAAGTTATATGTTAAGGAATTATCTGCACCACATTTACACACCCTTACAATAGAAGCAGTGTAGAACTTGAATGCTTCTCTATTTAGATGTTCAGTTTCATGAGAGAATTTATGCACACAAATATTGAGTCACTAAAGGTAGCTATTCCTAAACAAGTCCTGCTTTTTTTAGGACTTCCAATATGAAGTTAAGGCTTTGGAAAAAATACAGACTAATGCATCCTTATTTCCTTTACATTCCTCACTGTCCTGCTGCAGCCTGCTTATCTTTACTTCATTCCTTCCCTCTTTTCTCTGAGTACATGAAATTTCTCTGAGTACATGAAATTTTTCACAGTTTTACAGGACCAGGGATTTATGATTTATTGTGAGGATGGTAAAGTGCCTAGCATATCACATATACTGTAAAAATAGCAATAACTGCAATAACTAGCATTCTATGTTGAAATCCTGTTTTATTTTAAGCTCTCAGCCAGTGCACAACTGCATTTTGTATATTTGCTTTACCATATCTCAATCTGTATTTCTTCTAAATTTTCTGATTTGAGATGCAATAGTGCTGCTGGCGTGGTTTTTCTGCAAATGAGTTTGTGAGTCTCAAAAGATTTGCCTGCGCTGACTACATAAATACAGATTAGTAAAGAACTAGAAAAAGGCAGATAAGTTCACTGCCCCTGGCTTTGGCAGATATGTCCCCCTGGTATGTCTATTAAGGGAAATATTATCTTTACAAAGCAAACTTTATAGGCATACAGCAAGAGATGGAAATACTCTAGGTCAGACTTTAGCCCCGGTTTGTGGTGGGGTCCAAAGGTCAATCAGGAGTCAGTTAAAATTCTCCCCTTAATGTCACCAATGTTTTGACCTATTTCAATTTGTTCTGAGCAATCATAGTCCCTTCAAGGATTAGCCAACAGGGAAGACTTCTAATTTCACACAGTCAGCACCTCAAGGAGGAGAGGTCATGATGCAGTCACTTTTCTCCTCTGTCCTCCCACCTCCACTATGCAGGGAAAGAGTATCCTTAGCTGGTCTCAAAACATCTCTTCTATTATGAAGATTTTTCTTCTAACATAAATGAAATTCAAGAGACTAGGCACGATGTTTGCCTTAATTCTATTTTTCTATTAACATTATTTGCTCCCATATCGCATCATCTTGCAATTAAATGATAATGATCATGAGTAAGATACAAGATGGTGTTAAAAAAAGGTTTTCAAAAGCTGTAAAGATAAATATAGTCAGCAACTGTTTTTTTTTTTTTTTATGAAGAGAAAAATGATAAATGAAGCATGATGGTTTCCTGCAGATCTTAAAAGAATAACGTTAGAATACAATATTTATTTTTTTCTGGATGAAAAACATTGTGGACTTTCCTCTGTGCTTCATGAGACCAGAACAGCAGGTCCTGTGAGTCAAAAAGATTCACATAAATCTTTGTATTTAATAATGATTAAAGTTTTCAAAATGCCACGATCCACTGCATTTAACCACTGCATCAGCTACACTGGAGCACAGTGAAATGTATGCCATGGATTTCAACCCTGCAAATGTATGAATTCTTATGCTAAGTATATCGAGCCAGAATGCACCTATTAGGAAAAAAAAGATAGATTATTTGGTTTTATAAGATTTCTTTCATATAAAATACCATAAAACAACATAGTGCAAATCCATATTACACTATCTAACTGGGAGACGCTCTACAAATTATTGGATTTTGGAAATCATTTGTGAAAAGGTCATTTGAAAACAGAGAAGGAAAATAAATCCTTGCACTGTATTGCACAAATATACTTAGTTCCTCAAATGCCTCATAACATAAGAAATCCTCACTATATCCAATTACCCATTATCCGACAATTTGCATTTACAGAGAAACCTTTCCTCTTCTGCAATGAAAGAAGGCGTTAGGGACCTAAAGAGTGATAGTCTGCACCAGGAGAGGAAGGGAAGAAGGAATCCAGCTCTAACCCAAACCAAATTCAGAAGTAAAAAAAAAAAAAGACTCATCCTGATGGAAGGAGTTGTTTTTCATTCTACTTATATTTA
This sequence comes from Empidonax traillii, assembly GCF_003031625.1. Taxonomy (NCBI): domain Eukaryota; kingdom Metazoa; phylum Chordata; class Aves; order Passeriformes; family Tyrannidae; genus Empidonax; species Empidonax traillii. Next base: position 83,484 of record NW_020955334.1, on the reverse strand, counting down.
TTTTCCTCTAAAGAATATAAAACCTATTGCTTCCAAGAGAAATCTTGTCTTTTTTTCCTTTTTTCAGAAGATTAATTTTTCCTAATTTAATCCTTTCTTTTCCCCCTGAATTTTGTTAGTATGCTACCCCTAGCTGTCATCATAACCTAGTTATGACCACATTAACTTCAGTTGATCAGAAGATATTCTATAGAAAATGGTACACTGCTATGACATCTAGAGATGCCAGACCACATCAAGGATATTTTTTATGTTAACCCATGTGCTGTTTAAAGGCAAATATCAGGTCTGTTTTAAATCTTCATTTGTATTTTGTATATAAAACGGTTATTTTACAAAGTAATAAATTGCCAGCTGTGAGGACTAGCTTTTATTTGTTTGCAGAAATTACAACACATATTAAACAAGTTCACAATCCTTTTTACTCCTAATGTGGATGGTCAATTTCTCTACCTACCTATGTTTTTTCACATTCCTTTCTTACATAATTTAATTGGAGAACATTGAAATTAAAACCCACTACATTCTCCATGGCATACTTTCTGCTCATTTAGATTTGTCAACATAACTTTCTGTTTTCTCTAAAAATCTGCATTCAGTTTTGACAGCTGCAAAACTATGTTCCAGTCAAAATAACCTGAAAAGCAGGCTACTGCTGTGGTTGTGGAATAGGAATGGCTAGACAGCCCTTAACCTTTCTATAGAGTGTGGCAACAAATGTACTTATTAGTGTAATTTCTCATCTTGATGTTTATGCACTAAGACCTGGACTGACACCAGAATAGCTATAGTCTACCAGAATGAATTCATATAAACATTTACTGACTTTACTAAATAGAAAAATATGATTGTAAATGCAGAGGTCTTTTTTCAATAGTAAATTGCTCTGTGCAAAGAATCCAGGCAACACATCGGGCTTCAGGTTGGTGTTGGAATATTTCACCCACAAATAACAAATGAGGAAAATTTCTGTTTTCTTTCCAATCTAAAGATCACACTTCATACTTTCAAATGCTTTATTGATTAATTAACAGTACTTTATGTGGGGAGTTTTGGTTGATTTATACCCTTTTAGTCATTTAAACATGCTATCTGTTGTGAACTTGCATATTCACACAGTGCATTTGTGACTCTTGAATTCATTCTGACAAAGATCTAGAGAATTCAGCAGTTTGAAGCACAACACAGAGTAGCTGAGCCTGTAAAAAATGAAGAGCTCCCCAAGAGGCAGAGCCTGGAAGGTTAAGGTTCAAATCCTTCATGACCAGTTTTACGAAGTAAGGGTCATTTTGTTTTCGCCTAATGACTGTTTTATCCCCTATGTAAAACAGTACAGCTATAAAGCTGAGGTTTAGTAAATGTATTGTAAATCTCTTATTTGGGCAGTGGACAGCGAAACTGTGGTGATTTTAAGTTCAGATTCGGACACAATTACAGTTGTTCTTCAAAGAAGTCATCCATCCATTTGGCTTCTCTCTCTTATGTCATTTCACCAAAATCTTTGTCAAAATCAGAACTGCTCAGGGAAGAGAGGAAAAAAATTAATTAAAAAAACCTCTCATCATGGAGCCACACGAATATCTTTACATAGGAATATTCGGTGGAGTGAGCAAAACAGCTTCTCTCACAAAGCACATTTATCATATTTTATTAGATGCCATAGCCAGACTGCATTCCCCAAGATCTCCATTTGGCATTTTTTAAGTGGGAGACTCCACTGTTGCAGGTGTTGGGTATATTTGCTCTTGCTGTTTCCAGTTCTACTTCGGCAAATAGCACAAAATAGGAAAATTGTCTATGAGAGCTCATTTCCTTCATATTTTGACCTCAGATTTTAAGTTCCTATGCTTATGATTTCCTTTTTTTATTTCTTTTTTTGCCAGTTGGAGATTAGGGAACATTATTTTACCCTTGGTAATAATTATTTTTAAAAAATATCAGAGACAATAGGATGCAGCAAAAAAAATAAAAGGCATGGAGAAGGATGAAAAATTGATAATGTGCCATCTAAAATGATCAAGTTGTCAAGGATGACACAGATATAAATTCCCTTGTTATTGCACATGAACCAGTATATTACCAGGGGACTGAATATGATCCAGATTTGATTTGTCAACTTGTTGCTATTATTTTGACAACATTTCAGCAAAATTGTCACATCTGTCGAAATTCTGTTAGAAAATTAAATGTAGCAAAGAACACCAAACAGCCTTATTTTTTCCTACTGGGTGTGCTGGGATTTTCCTTCGGTGAGTCATCAGCCGGCAGCAACAATGAAGTGTCACAATAATCACAAAGATACCATCTGGTTAAGGGAGATGATCCAAGAGCAAACATGTATCTTCCTAAACATAAAATTCATCAGCATAAAAAAATAAAACACACACAAGTTTGTGGATATATATATATATATACACACACACATATATATATATACACACAAAATTTCTGTAATTCTTGACATTCTATTCAAATACCAAGATAGTAGAAATTACAAAATTTCTAGTATGGATTTTTATCCTCAGCAAAAACTACAGATGATATTACTTGAACTTCATGTCATGGGAGCTCATGACATTTGGAAATATGGAATATGTTTTTCATCACATGGTGCCTCTCTCACCTGGTGCTTGCAGAAATTAGGCTTTAATAATTAGAATGCTTCAATTTCTTTCAAAGTATTATTCAAAAATACAGGCACAATGAGGTGCTGGAAAGCAGTGCCTCAGAAAGGGACATGGGGTTCCTGGTTGATGGCAAGTTAAATATGAGTCAGCAGTGCTCTGGCAGCCAGGAGGGCCAACCGTGTCCTGGGGGGCATCAGGCAAAGCATTGCCAGCTGCTCAAGGGAGGGGATTGTTCTGCTCTGCTCTGCACTGGGGCAGCCTCATCTTTAATATTGTGTGCAGTTTTGGGCACTGCAATAGAGAGTGTCTAAAGGAGGGCAACTAAGATGGGGAAGAGCCTTGAGGGGAAGCCCTATGAGGAGCAGCTGAGGCCACTAGGTCTGTTCAACCTGGAGAAGAAGACAGTGAAGGGAGACCTCATTGCAGTCACAACTTCCTTGTGAGGGGAAGAGGAAGGGCAGGCACTGATCTCTTCTCTCTGGTGCCAGTGGCAGAACCCAAGGGAATAGCGTGAAGTTGTGTCAGGAGAAGTTTATGTTGGATATTAGAAAGAAGTTCTAGAGAGAACTCCTAGAAAGTAGTCCAGTGCCCACCAGAGGGTGATTGGGCATTGGCACAGGCTCCCCAGGGCAAGTGGTCACAGCACCAAGTCTGACAGAGTTCACGAAGTTTTTGGACAATGCTCTCAGGCACATGGTGTGGCTATTGGGAATGGTACTGTGCGGGGCTAAGTGTTAGACTTGATGATTCTTATGGGTCCCTTCTAACTCAGCATATTCTGTGATTCTGTGACTACTGCAGTAGTACTTATCTGGATGTCATTTTTATTTTTTCCACTTTTCTATTACTGTGTATGTGGAAGTCCTTGTTCCATTTCAAAGTGAACTGTTACAAAAGTCTAGTTCTCCTTGCCAAGCCTGGCAGCAATAGTAAATGTCCACAAATGTAAAGTTTTGATTATTATAGTTCTAGTGTGATAGAAAAACATTTCTGATGCATTTTCTAAATTAAAAATGACAAGGAATAAAATGAAAAAAAAGGTCAATTATATTTTTCAAACATGCAAAGCTCAACGAAACATTAGCATTGCAATTCATGAAATTATTGACAAGGAGAAGATTATTATTAAAGAGGCAAAAATATAGATTGCTAGTATTGTTCCCTCACTCTTGTTTAAAGCAAATTTAATTTATGTAGTTAGTGAACAGCAATGCAATCTATCTTTCAGATAGAAGCTAAAAATTATTTTTCTTTCATTTATACAATCCAGAACTTTTAAAAAATAGCATAATGAAAAATAATAGCCACTAGGTGACATAAGTACTGCTTCGTTTCTTGCACATACTCAATCTACTACCCATTACAAATTAGCACAATGGACCTCATGAAGTAGTTCCAGAAGCTCTTCAGGAAACTACCTTCTCTGTTTGACTAAAGTATAGTTTGTGCATCCATTCTTTTGCCTTCATTTAGAGGGTAAAATATAGTTTAAGTGACTTAGGTAATGCACCCATAGAGCCAAAAGGAGTTCATCCAACAGCAAAAATCTTGAGGAGTGGCTTAATGACAGTAAAAAAATATTAAATATTTTATTTAACCTCTGTCCTCATATTTAAACAAAAAGCTTAAATATGAGCAAGACCAGGGCTAACAAAGTTTTTCCTAAATATTTACTGTGTTTCCCTGGTGACTCGCTCATACAACAGGAAATAAATGCTATTGTTTTCTGCTTAAATTGCCTAAAACATGCCAGTTTTTCTATCTGTCTTTCATCTAGAATTCAAGTGATCTGTGGCATAGGAGTGGAAAAATTATACTTGCCTTCACTTGAATATAAAGTGACATATAAACATACATGTCCAAATGAGCATACAGCATACAGCTTAACTTTACTGAAAAAAACCCGCACCAACCCTAAACCCCCCACTCCCAGCTTACAAAGGCACTTCCCTACTCTCATTCTCCACCTTTATATTGTAAGTTGGTCAACTTCTATTTCAGTCACTTCTAAAGAAACATTTAAATTTTTTCCTAGGTGTACACTCTACCTGATATGATAACATTATGCTATAATACAAACTCATCATCATCATCATCATGGCTAGGCTTCGTGAACGAAGATTTGAGAGGGGCTCTACTCACGCTTGCTACAAGCGCGCTGATGGCTAAAAAGGCCAATGCGAGATAGACAAGTCCGGTTGCAGAACGTACAGCAGAAAGACTCCCCAGGTGATATGGATGAGATACAATTCTTTCTGCGTTGTCTTTTTGATACAAACTACTAATCAAATGTAATGCCACAAACCAGTCCTTTTGTATCTAGCATAATGATTTTCACTAATACAGAGATTGACTACTAATGACTGATACTAATGCAACTGAACTTTTGAGAATGTACCTGATGATTTTGTTAAGAGTGATTTAATCTTGTGCACATTAATAAAAAAAGAAAAATAAATCATTTTGAATCTGACTCTGAACACATATAGTAAGAATATATAACAAAATTTAAATCTGTTTCTGAATGGTATCTAAGCCTCACTTGTTCTTTGATGAATTCTCTGCAAAGGTTACTATGAACAATATTGGTGATTGTGATAATGTTAGTGTCATAAAAGAAAAAGATCTTAATTGATGAGAAATTCAGTTATAAATAGTTATCATCCACTGGGTACAGTGCATAGTAGATCAGTTTCTATCTCTTGCTCTCTGCCACATGCACACAAACATGCAGTTACACAAACATATTCTGTTTTGAAAATTTAGCCTTAAAGACTCTAGGTACAAAGAAGAAATAATCATAGATATGAGGAAATATGTAACAATTCCTTCACATATATACGACTTCAACAATAGGTAACAACTTTAGCAATTCACCTGACATAAATAGACTGACATCAAAGCCAAAAACCCATCAATGGATAGTCTTTAAGTAAGCGCACTAGAAATGAAACACATTTAGAAAAAACATATTTTAGAGTGGAACTCAATATTTTCAAATGTGTTACATTATTTGAGTTAGATGGGGTATAACTGATGACAGAACATAGTTTTCTGCATTCAATCAGCAGAACTATGGCATTATGCCTGTCTCTTTATTGGCAGAGAAGATGAGTGTGGAATGAAAACAAAGCATCAGATCAAAATGAAGGAGAAGTGATATCACATAGATAAACTTGTCTTGGACATGTCAGTACTCGCTATTTCATTTCTCTGATATGAAGGATGGATGAAGTAAAACCAATTTTGGTTGTCAAGGGCTCCCACAAAATGGAGAGAAACAACATGAACAACAAAAAGATGTCAAGAATAGGTCTATCAATAACAACTAACTTATTTTACACATAAGCAGTAAAACTCTATCCAGCTTCCAGCTTCACATAAATAAAATATCATTTCTTTTCTAGTAGTTACTTTAGTTGTTGAAGAAATGTACTGCTTCACCCTTCTTTTCAAACTACAAAAGTCACTTATTTGAATACCTTAATGTTCAAATACTACATCTGTACAGTCTTGAAATTTTAAATAACTTGTAGTAAGACACTTCCTCAACTAGGATTCCTCTGACAGGTGTTTTTAAGGTCCTGCACAAAGCACTGTTGAAGGTAGCAGAAACTTTGGTTGCTCAGCATCTTTGAGAGTTTGTTCATATATTTTTATCTCTCATTTAAATATAAGTCCTGCAAAAAGTAAGATGACTTTTCAGAGAAAAATGTAAATAATCTGAACAAACTTGTACAGAGTTTTGGAATTTATAGAAAACACATTTAAATTTAACACACAATATGAAATATAGCCATAAATGTAGAACCCACCCTTGAACTGAGCTATAAGCATGAGTGAAGTTACGATGGAAGAAAAATTAAAGTGCCTGTAACAGAAAAAATGGGAGGGTTAGAAAACAAAGAAAACCCTTACTATGTGGACAATCTGCTGAAACACTCTTTCCATAGAAATTCTAGTGCAACAAAATACTGCTCTTTATCTTCACAGTAATTCTTATTTTGGAAGAAGATATAAACAAGTTTTTATTGTGTAAGCCAAGATTCTCTTAATTCTTGTTTTATCGGTAATTGACTAAGTAATACTCAATCGATTAATGTATTAAATCTGCATGGAATAGGATCTTAATATCAGTAAAACACACTACAAGTTACAACACAGAACACAACAGAAAACTGAAATAACAAGGAGTGTGGAATTAAGTGTGTGATTTAGATTGTATCCCAATAAAAGCAATTGAAATGGTAGAGACAACCACATTTAATCTGACCTTTTATCTCCCTATACTATCTGTTCAAACTGATTTTCTCAGCAAAAATAGTATCAACAGCTCCATTCAGTACCTGCCAACTGATTCTGCTAAGTATCAAATGCTTGCCCACAATGGTGTGATCCCACTGAGTTGCTAGGAGTGGTAGCTGGCCCGGTATTTTCCTTCTGTGACATGCTGCAGAAAACTAAGCAACTCTTTCAAAGGCTTTGCTTTCCCTACTTTGATAAGACATCTCCTTAAGAAAATAAAAATAGGTTTATTAAATCAACTGCTCTCAGAAGAGATACAGCTTATGACTGTATATCCAAAGCAAATATATGTGTACTAAAGGAGTTCAACCTAAAAGCATCACGATTTCTTTAAAAAAAAAAAAATTATACAGAAAATAGCTGTCCTTTCAACAAAGTAATGAAATACCAGAGATGTATTTAAAGGGACATGGTACTTCATACTGTCCTTGAGGATTAGGAAGTGAAGCTGGTTTAAAATACAATTACTAAAAGAGGGATAAGTCTCATGATTAAGAAGAAGCATATGCCTAACCACATGTGCTGTTTGCTCTTTCAGACTAAGTTACAATGCATGTATCCATCACATGCTACCAAAAGAAATTAAATTATGAAGGTTACCTTTGCACTTGAATGAGTGAACAGAGTATTTTCCCTTTATTTTCTACAGGGAGAATGATGACCAGACTAGAGATCAAATTAAGCGGTGCTGTTGGAAAAAATGTCCATTTCTCCAATAAATACAATGGTATTTATAATGGTCTGGTAGCTGCCTCATCTTTCAACATATCATGCAAGGAAATTCAAAAGGCAGCAAGTGCAATCCCTTAAAATTTGAAGGCATAAGAACTCACCATGATAGGGTATTTGGAAGATGCTTAGAACCTTAAGGTAACATAAAAGGCTATTAAGAACATTTTGTTCAACTTTTTTTTCCAATTTTCTTGAAATAAGGTTTTACAATAGCTGTCACACTTCACCTAAATTGCAGGATCAAATACTAATCTTTAACATGTGAACAGGCACAGTGGTCCTGGATTTTTTTCTGCTTTATCATAAGCTATAATCTTATTTTCATTTCCTGCCACCATCTTGTTCAGACAAATGGAGAAAATACAGTGACAAATGAAAAATAATGCCATTTGTCAAGAAACACAATTTGGAATGGAATCAGTAAATAGGATTACACTTGCTTTAATGCGAATCTTGATTACTCCTCTCTGTCCTTGCATGTCTCCCTTTTCACAGACTCCATCTCTTTCATTCCTTTAATTTATTCATTTTCAGCTAAAATATTCTCAATATCAAATGTTTTAGGCACATTACATCAGTGTTTCTTTTTGTCAACAAAGTTTCATAGAATAATCAAAGACAACTTAAAAGCAATTTCTATTGAAAACTTGGTTCCAGGGAATACAATGACTCTTCTGCTCAAAAAACAACTTGGAGGAGATGTTGAAATAGATAATGGATACTTCAGGGTAGACAAAGATGGAGATGAGGTTACTTCATGGAAGAACAAAATGGAAGCAATTAGAATGTCACTTTACAAAACTAATATGTTAATTCAGGCACATGAAACCCTCTAAATGTGGAATGTGAGAGAGATGGATGGTTTGATGTTCAGATTTGTCATATCAGTGGGATACTGGGAAATCTAAATCAAATGAGAGAAAATCTCAAAGAAGAATCTTCTCCATGATAAACACTACTTCAGATTAGCAATTTATTTGGCTCTCTGTTTGAGGACTCAAAAGTGTTTGAAAATGTATCTTTGTTTTTATTGTTGGATTAGTATATTTCATTAGTTCAATGACAAAAATCTACCCTGGGAAATAAGTCACCATGGCTCACAGCTCTCCCATCTCAGATTCATGACATTATTTTTGAAAATAATTTAAAAGGAATATCACTTAAAAATACCTTTAGAAATTGAAATGCTTACCTTCTACTGAATTTCAATTGGACTGAGACCTTACTAAGTTGTTCGGAAATGTTTGGAGATCTTATTCAAATCCAGTGGGAGGCAAAGCAAACAGGGAAATTGCACTAGACTCAAGGAAAATAAAAATAAGAAGACACAAATCTACAGGGAAGGATACCAGAGATAAGTTTCTCTTGTAGGAAGAGTAGGATATGAAGGTACCATAGAAAGGTCCTCTGTGACTCAAATATCTGAACAATTAAAAGAAGCTCTGACTTTCAAATGCACAGAGAGAACGTGCAGTACACAAGGCTCTTGTGAAAGGTAAATAAAACATGGGGAATGTCCCATGCAAACGGAAGGGAAGAAAAGGGCAGATCCTCAGTGAAACTATTTGTGAGGAAGAAAAAAGACCAGCTTTTAAAGTAAGGAGGATGTGGGTCTTGATCTGTTTTAGTATTGATGATGCATTACTTACATATCCTGTGTTATATAACTCCTTTCACATTGGTTTTATAAGAGTCTAACTCCACTGGTTTTCAAACCTTTAAACAGAGTCCAAAAAGGAGCTACAAATTTGAGCTTTCCTGAACGTGAATGTTACTGTAGCCCCTCAAATTTTAATTGCACTTTAGGTATTGTGGCACATTATCTCTCCTTACATGGCTCCAAAACATTTAAAAATGCTGTTTCCAACTTAATTTCTGTGTCTAGTGTTTATTTCTTATTTATAATATGTTCCCTTTGTAACCTCCCAGAGGTCTTTGAGCATGAGGGATTGTGGGTTTGCTTTTTTGTTTTCTTTTAAAAATATTACCTTCTGAAAAATATCTACTAAAAGAACATGTTAATCTACTGAATTCGCAGAACACCATGTTATACAGTGAAGAATACAGAAAAAACCCAGAAGGATAGGAAATACTCAAAATATTCTGGCAAGCTGAGCAACCTACTCATTTAAATGCATCTCTTCTAAATATTTATTATATGATTTTATATTTTTCTAATTTATTCCTTAGTTTTTATGTCAGTTTATTGAGAATACAACATTATGAGAAATATCCAGAAAACCACAACTTAGTAGCATATTCTACAGATTTTGAAAACCTTGATTGTAGGGAATAAAGATCTTCAGTCTACCAAAACTCAACTAAACAACTTTTTCATTTAAAAATAAGTGAATTCACATATTTTATGTGGTTTCTTTGGAAGAAAATCTAGGCTTGTTCTCAAATGCATGGAAATTTGAACAGATATATTAGTATGTGGCTGTTTGAAAACGTGGGATTTTTTCCGGTAAACTAACTTTTCCATCGGGAAATGCAGAACCATCAAAATTTTGATCTCTTTAGCTCATTACATGGATGTGGCTGGGATGGAGTTAACATTCTTCACAGTGGTCCATATGGTGCTGTGTTTTGGATTTGAGACTGAAACAATGTTGATAACACACCTGTTTCAGCTATTGCTGAACAGTGCCTGCATTGAGACTTTGTTTTTCATGTTGCCTCACCATCAAGTAGTCTGAGTGTGGGCAAGAGGCTATATCGGACACAGCCAGGACAGATGACCTCTGAGATATTCGGAGACCAACCGGGCATCAGTCTGCTTGTGCCACGGGGAGTGATTGCCTTTTCAGTCTTTGTGGGTTTTTTTTCCCCCTCTTTCCATCGCTTATTAAATTGTCTTTATCTTGCATTTTCTCTTCAAACAGTTGTCCCCATTTTGCTGGAGGACTAGTGGATGAGTGACTGGGTGGGTGGTCAACCCACCACACTGATAAACTGACTGTAGAAGAACATTTTGAAGTCAAAGATTAGGTTTTATACCAAACTGAAAACAAGGCAGCAAGGGATTCTTCTTTTCCAATCTGTTCTGACAATCTCTCTCTTGTTGATTTTTTTTCCTAGTTAATATATACAGTTAAACATTTGACAGTACAGAGAAAACAGAAGACATTAATTGTAACTCTCAGAAGCTAGAGAGTTATCTTGGGTTACTAGTGGAAGTAAAGACTCAAATGCCTTTACAAGGGAAGGGTTCATTACTTATCCAAGGCGGAATAGTTCCAACAGAAGAAGTTGCAATTTCCTTTACTTTCCTCCCTGGTTATGAATTTCATTTGAAACGAAGAAGACATAGGCTAAAGTACATGTCATAGGAATCAGAGTTTTTCTCATTCATGTAAGTTCACTGGTCACTAATCTAATGAGAGGAAAAGCTTGGAGAAAGTTTTTTAAAACCTGAAACTTTGACTTGACAGAAAGCTACTTGTTCTCCAGCTATACTCTGGTATCCTTCAGCAAAATATCTCCCAGTTCCTTTTAGGGATATTAGAGGTTCATGGAATTCTTTAGAATGAAAGGTATTATAAAACAAAATAATTACATAATTATCTGAACATAAAATACTCTTACTCAATTCTTATTCAGTTGAACTTTGAAAAGTGCAAAAGACAGAAATGTCCTTGGACCTGGCTGGTCCTTGCATTGAAAATTTAATTTTCTTTGAAGGTCTCCCTTTTCCCTCAATATCCCTGTATTCAAAGTTAATTTAAGACATACCCAGCTGAAATGCAATGGAACAAGTACTATCTTTAATGGTGTCTTTGGAAGTTATGAAATGCTGCATAGCCCTCGGCAGTCTTCAGTAAATCTATTTTACTGTGTTCCTTCTAAGATTTATCATGCTTCACTTTGTCTAAATAGGTATAAGAAGAGCTGAAACACACATACACAAAAGAGCTCGAAGGGTTTTCTCCTCCTGAAATCAAAATTTCGGATGCTAATAATCCAGGCAAGTATGTGGAGCTTGCTTGACAGACGCAAGTAAACAATTCAGATTAAAAATAAAACAATAAAAGCAAGAAAATTTTTATTGAATCTCACTGAATCAAAACTTCTATGATGGAAGTTAAAATTTTGCTAAGGAGACAAACTTACACAGATGAGTACAAAATATTTTTCTTCATCGTTAAAGCTAGGTTAGGCTTCTTAAGAATGATGAATGTTTGTGTTTATTAAGTCTATTTAATGCAATTTGTACAAATTAGATGTAAAATGAATGTGTGTATTTGGAGACACACAGATACACTATCTTCACTGTACATTTAGACCATGCTCATGTTTTGGTGATGCAAATGTCCAATCCTGAATTATCACTATCTTTAACAGTAGACAAGATCTGAGCTGATATTTAATGAAAATGCAACCTTGGGCAACAGGTTAGAAGTTATCTAAATAATATTTTGATTTACATAACCAGGCAGCTGACAATCAGCCTTTGGACAGAGATTAAATAGTCATGGTTTTCTAGGTTTAATGTTTATATAAAGCATGCTGAGAGTATCCAGGTTCTCTCTTGGGTTTTCATTCTATCTTAACCATTGCTGCAACAAAAATATCCACATACAAAATTTTATTTGATTATTCAAACCCCAGATGGGTCCACCATACTTTTCTCAGGCATTTTGTCCTGTCCAAAGAGGAAAGAAATGTCACAAATCATATCAGATATAATTACTGAAGTTATTAGCAATATGCAGAAATATTTTATCTTTATAGGCTATGTATTGTACAGTACAAGTGAAATACTTTTGGGAAGAATATTGAATTACATTTAAAGGGCTTGAGAACAATGTTCAGTGGGGAATTCTCATTGCCAAACAGTCTAATGTAATGTTATAATTCCTTCATTAGAACATAATATTTGCATAGAAATATCACTAGTTTGAAATAAAACTACAGAAATGCCTCAAGAAATAACTTTGATATGGTTTAGATTTTATTGTGTAAGAAAATGTGTGATACTTTTCTTAATATTATTTTTCTCATCACCTCTGTTGGCCCTTTGCATAGCTACATAGGCAGGAAAGATAAACTCTGCTTTCCTGTTCTGACTGCATGTTATCCCATCCCTTTAGTACAAACAGTATCATACTGTAGAGTTTCTAAATTGAGCCCTTGGCTTAAAAAGGATGTCCAAGGGTGTGGTGTGAAGATAACTGCTGGGAGCAACAGCTTTTGGGGCTCCTGATGAGTGAATAGCATGTGTAATAGCACCGACCAAAAGATGCAAAGCATGTTTTATTTCTACATTTGGACAAAAATGCACAACAGCATCCGCTGTCTTGTTTCTGTCCTTTCTTTCTTCCTTCTGGGTCTGAGGAAACCCATAGCTATAGCTGAGAAGCTCTGTGGCTGACTGGACAAAAGTCTGCTGGACCTTGATTCAGCATCTGGAAGGGAGAAAATGAAGGGAAAAGGCTTCTTTTTTTTCTGCATCACTCTGACTGTAGAGACGGGAAAAGCAGAGCTAGGTCGTGTTTAGTGCTCTCATTTTGTGATGCAGAGATATTTACTCACCTGAATCTCTTTTTAAAGGGCTCTGTTGAATACATCTGTGAGTTCATGGATGTATATGATGAAGCACCATCAGAAGGCTTTTGCCTCCATCAGTGCTGATATGTACATAGTAAAACTGCATACACAGATAATACCCTTGAAGCAATGTTAATACAAACGTGGAATGTTTCTAAAGGCTAATAAAAATATATAATGAAATAAATCAGCAGACTTCTGGTGACATCTCTGTCCTGTGCTATGTACCACACGAAATAAATCACTGAGAAGGAAAACATATGCAGTGGCAAGACATGGGACTTGTCACATCAGTTCAGCATCAATCCATATCTGTCTAGTTAATTCAAACTTATATTCACCTTTCTCCACTGCAAACTCTCTTTCTGACCAAGAATTTTTATGTACTTTTCAGACCCCACAAATAGCTTTATATTTTGAATAACAAAATTGGTAGACATCTTGTTTATCTAGTAACATGAGAATATCTTGCGGTTTCCTAAATATGTAAAATATGCGAATGCTTTAGGCTATAAACTTACCTAGAAAATTATACATATGGATTTTTAAGTATACTCTGTTGTCTGGAGCATGAAGATACTGCCGAGGCAGTGCTGGAGGATTATTCAAGTGAAAATTTGTTTCAGACTTCTATTGACTGTGAACACTCTTAGGCAGTGCTTTCTCCCCCATGGCTTTTTTCATGATTTCCCTGCTGAATTTTGCTCTTAGTACATTGGGATAAATAAATAAGCCATTTCATTTTTATTTTCCCTTCCGTGAAATGCTTCCCAAGTAACTTGATTAATGTTCAAAACCAATATTTGAGCAGCCACATAATGTAATTAAAATTTCATAAAATAGCTATAATCATCCTAGCTTGGTAATAAGTAACCTTATTTATCACACAAATTATTTCTTTGAATTTTCAACAAGTACTTTGTTTAGCTAACTAAATAATCTTTTTTCTGCAGGAGACTTGAGTTTTAAAACAGACAATTGAAGTCACAGCCCGAATGCCTTGCCATACACAACTGATATTTAATCACGGGAGGTTTCAGCTATGTGCACATTGAAGTTAGCCTGATTTATCCAGGGAAGTGTGCTTGACTGAGTTCCATTTTAAACCTGTCTGCCCAAAGTGCTTTTTTTATCTTGAAGTGATACTAAGTGCACAATGATCCAGCATAAAGGTAGAATGTTATGTGAATAGGATTTTTTTTTTTTTTTTTAGTAATGTGCAGAACTGTGTTGGTATCTTTAACACCATATGGGCCTTTGCTGTCAATTACAATGACTGTGAAATCTACTAGTTGCTGGAGAACTTTAGAGCTGAAGAGAAAGGCTTTTCAATTTTTTTCTACCGCTCTTTAAATAATCTCTGTATCCATACTGTTCTTATAGTTCAATTCTATTTGAGACTGAATGACTTAAAATGCAGCCCTACTTTAAAAGTTCTTTTGCAAAAAATGGTAGTAGAATAAATATGACCTATTTGTTATATCCCAAAGATTTCCAGATCAAATTTTCTTAGCTTGATGACTAAAATGTAATTTTTTTTCTATGCATCCATTCTGCAAACCTTCCAGTAGTCTGGAAAGTAAACTATGCTGTTTCTTCCATGCACAATACAATCCAAAAACCTTTCTGCTGGGCAAATGCCTCCTTTGGGTACAACTGCGAAAGACAAAGCATTGCTTTCAAATCCTGCCCTCATTTACCTCCCTCCATGTAGCCTAAGGCCCAGAGTGGGCCTGGAAAGGTACATCTTAGTACTCATTTGAAGCTATAACAGAGGGCTCTGCATATTTAACTGTTCATAGTTATGCTGATGATATAAACAGTAGAAAACTGTCCCACTTTCTATTGCTGAACATGTTCAGCTCTGTAGGGATATAGGATTTGAAAGATGAAAAAAAAGGTCAATTTTCCAGAAGCAGAAAAAGCCATTTGAAGAATGAAATGGTCACTGTACACTACCAGCTTTTAGGGAAGACTCAGACTTAAATATTATTCAAAGGTTCAGTATTACCACCAGGAAACTTTTCCTCTGTGAAAATAACGGTCACAGCAGCTGATGATTTGTGACCTTGCGTTGTAATACAGGAGGAACTTGGAATATGACCAAAGGGTGTTACTAATATTCTGCATGACTAATTATTGAACCTTCCTCTGGGTTCAAACATCCCAGTGTTTGCACAGATGATGCTTTTGTTCATCCATCATTTAAAATGTCTTGTAGCTGGAAAGCTAACAACACTCATAAAAGACCATTCATAAAGCCCACTGGTGGCGGGGGAGGTGGTGTGACAGTTTGCATTTTTCTGGTCTTTTAACTTCTTTGCTGCTGACCGTGATTACAAATACCATGCAGTCATGGCCACTGGGAAAGTGATTTCTCATATTTTTAGACAGAGAAACTGAAATACATTACATTAAAGCAACAGTCAAGAGACGTACATAGTTCTGCTAAATAAACCTTCTAGTTCTGTGCTCCTGACAAGCTGAAATTTGTTGGATCACACTGCTGCTTTCATCAGGTCTTACAAATGGAAACTGGAGAGCTAGGAAATGGATGAAGGAGTGAAATATGTCTGAAATTTAATTTGATGTGGAGCCAGGATGCAGACTAGGTGTGCAGAGTTGGAAGCTGCTAGGTTCTCTACTGTAGATTTATTTTCATTGATTGACATAGCATCAAGGCAAAAATTAGGTTTGGAGGGACCTCTGGAAACAAACTGAAAAAAATGCCCTGCTCAAAGTAAATAGGTGAGGCTGAACAGGACTCTGTCCATCACAAGATGTAAGTTGTGCAGAAGATCAATTCCAAGACCAACCCCCACTGATCTTAGTGGTCCCCTCTCACCTTGACCTCTGTGAATTGCCTACATATTTTTCAAGAAGTAAACAAGAGTTGCCAACATTTTCCAGGTCTTATGCAAAGCTCCTGGAGAAAGGAGATTAGATTTAACAATTGGTCTTAAATCTTATAAAAAAATTCATAATTCCAACAGTGATAATAACCCCTGCGGTTTGAAGTATGTCACTACTGAAAAGTCGAGATAGCAAGAAAAGTATCCAAAATTTCAGAATTTATTTTCAGACACTTTGCTTTGAAAAGAATCTTGGACGTCAAGCTCAAAGCTCCAAAAAGCATATTCCCCTTCAGAAAAAGAGGAGGCACTAAATATCCTATCTTCTTTCACAGAGTGTTTCTTCTACACTCAATTTCCTTTTCTTTTTCAGGAGCATCCTGATTAGAATTTCTCTGCAGAGAATCAATAATTATTTCATAAGAATGCAGTTGACTTTGAATTTTAAATGGAAATGGAACCTTGCAAAGCTTTGATTACTCAAAAATGAATCTGTTAAATGGACCCCAAAAAAGCCTGTTTCTTCCCCCGTTTTAAAGAATGATGTGCACAAAAACATAAAAGAAAATTACTGGAGAGCTCACACACTTGTAGAGTAGACGACAATTATCCATGAGCAAGTTCTGGGAAAGCCTTATGCTGTGTTCAACAATGGGTAATTACTGAATGAGATCCCTGCTGATGTTCTTTTCTCTTTCATATTTGAATGACAAAAATTTGTATGCAGTGTGCACAGTGAACGTTAAGTGCATATATATGCATGCATACATAAGTGCACACGTGCCTGCACCTGTCATATGAGGAGTCTTTATGACTTTAGTGTTGAAATTCTATTTCTGAGAAGAGAAAACAATAGCCTGCTAAAAATAAGATACTGCTCAATGAAAGACAGATATTAGACACACAATTTGTTGATATCTGTGTAGCTATCTGAAAATGTCTGATAATTTTGGAACTGCAGGTGCTGATTTGTAAGAGCTGAATGTATGATTTTCACTGGCTGCGGAAAAATGGATTTTAGGATTTAATTCTATCATCTGAAATCAAACACACTCAGTGGTGCACAGTCCTTGCTCCTGCATACAACCTCACTGATGGAAGGTTACTTACAAGTCAAGGTAAAAAGCCCCCAGCCCTTGTTTATTACATTTTTATGAACAGGATATCGTGAAGCAGAAATTACAGAGGAGTAAAGTGCTTCATTAAAGGAACAGAAGCAAAATAGCCACTCTTTGCATTGACTAAATGATTACAAAGTGTTGCATTAAGCTGCTTCTTTCATAACTTTTTTCCTTGGGAATGGGAATACAAGTATGGTCTGATCTCTTGATGTATGATCTGGTCTCCTGACATTTGATCACAGAATCACAGAATAAGTTTTGTTAGAAAAAGCTTTCAAGGTAATCAAGTCCAACCTTGGACCAAACACTACCTTGTCAACTAGACCAATGCACTGGAGTGCCACGTCCAGTCTTTTCTTGAACACTTCCAGGGGTAGTGACTCCACGATTTCCCTGGGCAGTCTGTTCCAATGCTCAACAATCCTTACCATGAAGAAATTCTTACTGATGTCTAACCTGAATGCCCTCTGGTGCAGCTTGAGGCTGTATCCTCTCATTCTATCACTAGTTACCTGGCTGACCATCCCACCTGCCTACAACCTCCTTTCAGGTAGTTGTAGAGAGTGATAAGGTCTTTTCTGAGCCTCCTTTTCTCCAGTCTAAACAGCCCCAGCTCATCCAGCTGCTCCTCATAGGACTTACTCTCCAGAGCCTTCAACAGCTTTATTGCTCTTCTCTGGACACACTCCAGCAACTCAATGCCTTTCCTGCAATGAGGGGCCCAGAACTGGACAAAGGTGCAGCCTTCCTAGTGCTGAGCAGAGGGGGACAATCACTTCCCAGGTCCTGCTGAATTAGTCTTCAGCATAGTTTTGTCATAGGACAAAAGCATAAGTGGAACAAATGATAAACCAAAAAGAAGTACTTAAGGATACTGGAGGGGGTCAGGAGAAGCCTTGATGAGGCAAAGGTTATGGTTCTGTTCACATTAATACCAAGTCTGAGCATTGCTGAATCACTAGGGCAATACAAAACAGGTTTGGATCAGGCACGAACCAACCAACTAATCACATTTTTGTCTAATTATTCTGAAATATCCCCAATTGCCCCCTGTGCCTTAGAGACCACCAAAGTCAGTTCCAACTGACTGATGTTGGAGAAATACCTTGCACCCCGAAGTCCACTGAATTCAACACCTCTGAAAGTTGGCAAATCACACTGTTCAATTTGCCTTAATGTGGAAACCTATCCAAAAAGGTAAACTGTGGAGACCTCTCCACTCAGAGAGGCAAAGTACAGTCATGCTGTAGGCCACTGGAGATCACCATAAACCTCTTCCTGATGATAGTCTTCGCTGATCTGGTAGACTACAGGGTGTTCTGCCTTTGCTTATGTTCAGTGGTTGTCAACAATACACCAAGGTTCTTTTCTGCCAGACAGCTTTCCAAGCTCTTGTCCCCCAGCCTGTAGTGCTGCATAGGGTTGTTGTGAGCCAAGGGAAGGACTTGGCACTTTGCTTTGTTGCACTTCTTATCACTGGCCTCAGCCCATCAATCGAGACCGTCCAGATCCCTCTGCAGAGCCTTCCTATCCTCCAGCAGATTAACCCTCCCAGCCAACTCAGTGTCATCTGCAAACTGACTGAGAGTGACCTCAATCCCCTTGTCCAGGTCATCAGTAAAGATATCAAACAGGACTGACCCCAACACAAAAGCCTGGGCAACATCACCAGTGATCGGCTGCCAGCTGGATGTAACTCCACTCACCATCACACCCTTGGACTTGCCATGCAGACAGTGAAGGATTTTTACACAGTGAAGGGCCCATCCAGGTCCTGTGCAGCTGGTTTCTCCATGAGAATGCTGTGTGAAATGGTGTCAAAGGCACTGATAAAGTCTAGGTAGACTACATCCATAGCCTTTCTCTCATCTGTTAAATACATCACCTTGCCATAGAAGGAGATCATGTTGGTCAGGCAGGACCTGCCTTTCACAAACTCATGCTGATTGGGCCTGATACCCTGCTTGTCCTGCATATTCTGCCTGATGGAACTCAAGATGATCTGCTCCATGACCTTCCCTGACACTGAGGTCAGACAGACAGACCTGCAATTCCCTGGATTCTCCTTCCAACCCTTCTTGTAGACGGGTATTAAAATAACTTGCCTCCAGTCAGCTGGGACCTCCATGGCTAGTCAGGACTGCCGGTAAATGGCAGAAAGTGGCTCTGTGAGCCCTTCTGACAGCTCCCTCAGCACCCTTGGGTAGGTCCTATCTGGCCCCATGGACTTGCATGGGTCGAAGTGGTGTAGCAGGTTGCTGACCATTTTCCCTTGGATCTTGAGGGCTTCATTCTGCTTGGAGGCTTCATTCTGCTCCTCAGCCCTGTGTCACAACTCAGGGAATTGGGTACTCTGAGAAAAACTGGTCTTACTACTAAAGACTAAGGCAAAGAAGACATGAAGTACCCCAGCCTTTTCCTCATCTTTTGTTACTACGTTTCCCTATCTCAGCTGGACTAGACAATCATCTAGTCCAATTGCCTGACCACCTCAGGGCTGACTAAATGTTAAAGCGTATTATTAAGGGCATTGTCCAAATGCCTCTTAACCACTGACAGGCTTGGGGCATCGACCACCTCTCTAGGAAGCCTGTTCCCGGGTTTGACCACCCTCTTGTTACATTTAAAGTCCTCCCTGTAAGAAGTAATAACCTCGTGCACCAGGGCACACTGGGGACTAACAGGCGGGAAGTAGCTTTGTAATGACATCCCTGTGGGTCCTTTTGGACACCAAGTTGGATATAAGATAGTAATGTGCCCCTGCGGCAAAGATGGCCAGTAGACTCCTAGGCTTCATTAGGAAATCACTGCCAGCAGGACAAGGGACGTGACACTTTCCTTCTACTTCTACCCTTCCCCTCTACCCCTAATTTGATGACAAGGAAAAAATTAGTCAAGAGAGAAGTAAATATTGGCAACTACCCTTTCCTTCTAAATTTTGAGTGTAAACCAATTTACTCCACACCTTCCTCTTAACTGTTTTTTTTATATCTGACTGAAGTATTAGACATTTCTATTATTTTTATCATTTGCTAAACAGTATAATTTAAACTATAATATTCAATGAATTATCTCCTTCACCTTCCTTACATCCGTATAAATGTTCCTCAAACACCAGTTTCACACTATCCTTTTTGTTCAGATAAAACTGCTTTTTCCTGTGCTAAAAATAGCGGTGA
The DNA here is from genome assembly GCF_003031625.1 of Empidonax traillii. Classification (NCBI taxonomy): domain Eukaryota; kingdom Metazoa; phylum Chordata; class Aves; order Passeriformes; family Tyrannidae; genus Empidonax; species Empidonax traillii. The sequence goes on along the minus strand of NW_020955334.1, from coordinate 63,118 downwards.
CAGTATGTAAGAAGTAAATAAAAAGCCTGGCAGAGGACTATGGAGTCATCTTTTGCAAATGAAAAAATCATGAACCTTGCTACATCACTAGTGATACAATCATCAGTCTTTTGATAATTCAAATACAGAAATCTGTGTGTTCACTTGTGCCCAAGTTAGAAACACGTAAACAATTTGAAAGTTTCTGACCTGCAGATGTTAAAACGTGTGTATGAACCAATAAATCTGGCTATTAAAAAGAAAAAAAGCTCAAGTAAAGCTGGAATTTTATTATTTCATTGAATTAGATCATTAAAGTTGAATTTTAGCTGTAACAAGCTAAAAGGATGAAATTATGATGGTTCTTTGCCAAAAAAAATTAAAGCACTATGGGTTCATTTTTATCTCAGAAAGTCAATGCTCATTCACTTAGCAGCTTTCCCAGATGCAATGAAAATCTAAACGAAAAGCTCTAGGCAGTATTATTAAATGATTTCCTCACTCTTTGATAGAGAAACATGCAGAACATAGATATCTTAATACAGAATATGTATAGATAATGCACCCACATAACCTCAGTGGGACAGAAATGGGCTGAAGTGAAGAGAAACAGATAGCTCTCTGTTGCAAGAAACTTTTTGTCACTCCAGCTTTTGAAAGAAAACAGAGGAAATTGTGTACATAACTCTCACTTATAGTTAGCTTCTGTTTCTTGGAAACAGACTAAAATCTGTCACTTGCACTTCATGTTTTCAGGAGAACTTCTCTAGTGAGACTTCAATCTTTAAACCCTTCCAAGTAACACAGTATCTTCAAATATATGTGAGAAAATACACATGATCAGACAGAGAAAGGAATATCTTTGCCTCTTGATGAATCCTACAGTGACCTGTTAGAGTTTTAATGCACTGGTGCATAGGACATATTGTAGAAGGGGTATCAGATAGGAAATTACAGAAAAGTGACCTTACGGTAGCTGTTTTTAGTATCCTCCAAGCCTTACTTTGTGAGAAATTTCTCGAACATGACTGCAGTGTTATCTAGCAAAATATGACTTAGAAGTAGTACTTTCAGGAATATTCTTCTTTAGACATGGCCAGTGTCTGGTTGGATGGGGTGGATATTGTCCTGGTTTCAGCTAAGGCAGAGTTACTTTCTTCTCAGCAGTCAGAGTGCTGTGGTTTGGATTTGAAATAAGAATGGTGTTGATAACACACTGATTTTTTTTTTTTTTGCTGTTGTGTTTATCCTAAATCAAGGACTTCTGCGTCATGCTCTGCCAGTGAGGAGGTACACAAAAGAAACTGGGAGGGGGCATAGCCTATAGCTGATACAGGTGACCTGAAATGACCAAAGGGATGTTCCACAGCACAGAACATTATGCCCAGTATATAAACTGGGGAGAGTTACCTGGAAGGAGGGTTGATCTGGGTTCAGGAAGGTGTGGTCTGTCATTGATCGGCAGGTGGTGAGCAACTGCATTGTGCATCACTTGTTTTCCCCTTTCTATTATCAGTATTATTATCCTTTACCATTATTACTATATTTTGCTTTATTTTCAATTATTAAACTGTTCTTATCTCAACCTATAAGTTTTACTTTGACCCTCCTCCCCATTCCTCTGGGATGTAGAGGAGAGACGAGGGGTTGAGCCAGTGGCTGAATGGTGCTTAATTTTCAGCTGGGCTTAAACCATGACAGCCAGTAACAGTGAATTTGGGGCAAAAAATCCTCTTCACTCTAAAAGGAACTCGTAAATGAGTCAACCTGGTGTAAAGATCATATCACACAGATCATATTCAATCTGTGCTGAAAATCAGGAAGGAAGCTGTACCCCAAGCTCAATCATTAAGTCCTAAGGTCCAGGTCTATACACTCAAGCTGGAAAGCTTAGGGGATTTCTGTATTAACAAGAGAACATAAATAATGAGCTGTGAACTACTTGAGTAGTTCATGGGAATGGCTTACAGCAGTAATATCTACTTTTGTTAGTGTTTTTAACAAAAAATAATTTACAATGTCCCATAAATTAGTGAAGCAGAAAATTTGGCAGAAGGGAAGGAGAAAGGAGAGGAGGGAAAGGGAAGGGAAAAAGGAGGAGAGGGCATTATCTTTCTCCAAGCTTGTATTTATACAAGCATTTTTAGTTTGCAGTTCATGTGTGAATTGTAGTTTAGTACTGTGCATGTCCCAGTAGACATTGGCCCAAGGTATGTTTTTTAAAATACTTACTTGTATGTCAAAGGTTCAAAGCAATCGCACAGAGCACATGTACCTCACTCCTTAATGCATCAGGCAATGCAATTTAGAGGTAAAACACTACCACTTGGAGGACTGCAAAATATTTTAGCAAATCTCCTATGCCTGTATTATGCAGAAAGTCTATTCCCTCGTTCAAAATGGAAGGCTTCATTTCCACATAAAAGCTTTTTATTCGGTCTTTTAAATTCTAAAAAAAAGTGTATAAAATCTTTTACTAGAGAAACAAAAATAAATCTGTCAAAACAAGGGCAGAAAAAGCACAGATTTTTTTTCTTCTTTAATTGACAAGTCTCTAACACAGTCATTTTCTACTTCATTTATCTGTGGCTGAAATATAACAAAATATCTCAGAGGATTTTCTGTGACCTGTAAGAATAGGATTGTAAAGTTTAATAGTCACAGCATATCAGGATCATGTAATACTCTGTCACCCAGCAGGGTAATGTCAGAAAAGGACAGTTGTCTTTATTCTTATGGAAGGTATAGCAACTGTGATAATTCCTCCTTAAAACGGTTTCACTTCCTGTGATTGCTTGATCCCTGGGAAAGATAGCTGGTAGAAACATTAGATTAGCCTCTCATATCCTTGTACTAAATTCAAAAAGGTATTCGTTCATCAGGAGGTAAGTCTGTGTATAATTTTTAATACGTGCATAATTTCTATGCATTCAATTTAGTAAATAATACCAATAGTCCTAGTACAATATGGAAATATTTTAGAAAATTCTAAATTTGGGGGTTTCCTTCTGCATCTTAGCACAGGGTTGTTTGTGGGTTGCTTTTTTGCTTGTTTGTTTTGAAACTAATTTTAAATTTATTGAAAAAATATATTTTCAATTAAAAATTTTTTGTTATAAAGAAGAAAAATTGTAAATTCAGAAGAAGAATCAGTTTGAATTAAGACTGTGTGTTTTTTCTTTTGGTTTGGTTACTTAATATTTTTCTCTATATCATTTAGTCTATAAATATGAACAAGTTAAGCTTAAAGCTACCCAAAATAGTCCTCAAAGCAGAGGAATTTTCAGTGTTGCTAGCAGTAGTTAGCTATTACAGTACAAAGTGCAGAACTCAAGTATGGGCCATTCAATTTGAAATGCGTCTCTCTTTGGGAAAGAAAAGGACAGAGCACATGCACTCCTTAGAATTATTTTTTTCACCGCTTTTGCTGGTTTGTGGTTTAACATTTCCATGCATCTTTAAAAACCACAGACATAAGCCTCAGGCAGACTAAACACACAAAACATACCAAAGTCGATGTTTTGTGATTTCCTGCCTGCTTTCAAGGTATTGGAATTAATTAAATCTGAAGCTTCTCTAAAGCTAACATCCGACCCCAAAGTTAAGTACTCTATTTTTATATTGGCTTGCAATATTTGTCCCAAAACATTTGCTGGTTACTATTTGCAATGAGATAACCTGTCAATCAGGGTCATATTCCTGGTGTTTTGCAGGCTCACAGCAGTAGAAAAATACGAAGTATATGTGAGGCCTCTTAAATTGTTTATGCACCAACAAAACTGCTGTCCCTGTGGTTCTCTACACTTCATTTGCTATCCCCATTTACACCTTACACCACAACGCTTTCCCTGAAAATGTTACCCTGTCCCTGCAACGCTGATCAGCTATGCTACAAGAGTAGAAGGGCAGTCACCTGAGCTCTCCGGTTTGTGAAATAACAGAGGGCTGGTGATCGATTTTTCACAAGACTGGTGGCTCCAGCTATCTTCCTAACTCACCGACAAGGACTTCTCTCAGAAGGAGCATCTTTTGCAGACCAGCCTGCAGCTGCGGAGACTGGGGGTATGGAGGTGGTGGATTCAGGAAGGAAACAGACATGCTGGAGCATGGTCTCTGTGGGAACATAGCCTTTATCACACATGCTCTTTCCTTCTATTTTGTTGCAGGCTCATTATGAACATTTAGATGGTTGAATAACTGCAATTGTTATAAAGCGCTTTTAATAATATGTTAGAAAACGGTAATGTAGAATCATACACTGGGCATACGCTACCAATGAGGACCTTTAATTTTTAGCACAGGAATTCTAAATTCATAGTTTTCTCCCTAGAGAATGCAGCTGCACCTGTAGGGTTTTTTTTTGTTTATTTTTTTTTCTTTTTGGTTGGTTGGTTGTTTTTTTGGGGGGGCGTCTTTGGTTTTGTGTTTCTGTTGCTTTTGTTGTTGTTGTTTCATTTGGTTGGTTTGGTTTTTTGGTTTTGTTGTTGTTGCTGTTTTTTAAGGAATCCTCAGATTTCAGAGAGGGCTACGTCCAAAGAAATCTTTAAATGGGCAAGCAAAATGATTACAGCAGAGAATTTAACTCTAGTTACCAAACACTGCAGTAAGGAGATGACAAGAGTTATTTCAACGACATCTAATATACTAAATTAGACATTGCAATTTTCTGACTGTGAGATATGATTTTATGTAAACAAGCCTATAGCATAAATATAGTATATATAAAAAAATACTTAAAATAGTTTGTAAAATTTAATTTAGAACTTGAGTAAATCAGTTACTTTTTTTTCTAGATTTGGAGAATTGCCTGCCTTCAGTTTGCATCTGCTAGAATTATTGTTCATAGACAGTTTATAAAATAAATGAACTAGCCTATTTTGCCTTCTCTCAAGGTCCTCTGAATTCTGTTGTTTGACAACTTAACTTGAATACAAAGTGGCTTTTTATGGGTATTAAAAATGCATGGGGAAGAAAAAATGAGGTTGGAAAAGGAATTCTAATCAAAAACTAATACTGCAAGGAGATGTCATCCGTAGGAATCTACTTGTTTCAAATTAGAGGAAAAAAAAAAGAAAATTAGAGGTTGAAGTAGGCTTTTAAATCAGATGTACAGAAAAAGTTGGTCCATTTCAAGGAATGATCAGACTATGATCTCACAAGCTTATGTGCCAAAACTCAAATATAGTTTGACAGCTTCCTGTCCAAATTATAGGTGTGAAAAAAACTCTCTAATTTGATGGAGTAGTCCATTGCTCTAAAGCAGCTTCAATTATGCAATCCTTCCCTGCACTTCACCGAGTATAAAATTTTGGGATTTATATCTTCACCTTATACAAATAATTTGAAATTAACCAGTATTGCTATCCTGAAGAAATAAAACATGCAATTGCTAAGACTGCATTGTTATGAAAATCCCTTTATAAGCACGATATAAGAGTGATTGTATAGCTTGCACTGATTTTCACATCTGAGCAACTCAAATATTGAGAAACGTATTTCTCATCTATATGGACTATTGGTTTTATGCTTTCTTTTCTAAAGTTTTGATTTAATAAGCATGGTTGCTGAATTCTGTTATTGAAGAATGATAATTCAGAAATAACTCTTTTCTTGGTTGAAGGAGTTCTTGCTGCACTGTATAGTAATGTACACAGAAATCTCCTACAAGATTAAAGCTAAAACAATATAACACAACACAGCTGAGCTATATAGAATAAAACCACAAAACCACTGTCGAGCAACCTGAGTGGATACTGCCACTTCAGGAACTATGAGGGTTGTAACAAATTTGTGATGGTCAAAGGAACATATGATCACTTCTAACCTTTTATGTTAATTTTCAAGGTTATGAATCTGTATACACACATTTTTGTATTATTCTGTTTTCCCTGGCCATAAAATGTTTCAACAAATTTTTTTCATTCAGAGAGGTGAAACAAAATATTGCAATATAATTTAAATATTCTTTGGCCATCAGAAGTTAATAACTCTAAGTTATTACGTAAAATAAATACAGAATTGTCCCACCCTGTTAAGTGTATCAATTTATATTACACCAAACTGAATTTTCTTATTTTTCTTTCTTATTTTTCTTTCTTTTAATTACTATTGCTACCATGAACTCTAGCCAAAAATCAAGACTCTGTTGTAAAAAAGGACTGAGAAAAAAAACAGGACAAAAGAAATCATATAGACTGAATATAATAGGAGAAAGGAGAGAAACTGTTGTTCAGAGGAAGATAATAAGAAATTGATAAGCATAATAGGAAATAGAAATATGTAGCACATGAATAGTACAGATAAAAATTTTGCTGTTACTTTGTGGACATAATTACAGCAAACTTGAAAGAGGTTTACTTCAGGATATTCCTAATAAGAATCAGGGGCAAACCAATGATGGAGGTTGCTTGTGAGCCAGTTGCCTTTTTGAAATGACCTGACAAGAGGAAGGATAAGCTACAAAGGTAACAGAAAGCTTATGTTTGATTTAATAAAATGGGGGACTCAATGGAGGACTGCAAAGGGAAATATAAAAACCCCAAAACAACAGGTTGGAAGAACAATCTTTACTGCATTCTGAAAACATTAGAAAGACTGCTGAAACGAAGCAAGACTGCACAGCTCAAGGCCAGAAAATGATGATTCATGATGCTGGGAGCCTGGATAAAAGTATGTCAATTCATGAAAAATATGTATATTTGATGCAATGTACAATTATTCTACGATATTTGTGTGTAATCTGGAAGAAATTGCAAACAGAGACTATTATCTTCAGCTCCTACAAGACCTTCTAAAAGGGAAGATGTTGCTGCTGTTCAAAGTGTTGCAGAGTAACGCAGGTAAACTTAAGAACAGAAAATGTTCTTACCTGAGGTATCAGAGAAACAAGGTTTTAGCTTGAGTGGAAGGAAACAGGATTGGTATTGATAGTAAATTACATACCTTCCCAGTAGAAAAAAACCTAGTAAAATAGATAGCTGTTAGATAAGATTACCCTGAGGTATGGCATAGTGGAAGGAGGGAATGGACCAGTACAGACCCTAGAGGACCTTCAACTAAAAATAGTATATTGGAAGGGGAATAAAGAAGCAAAGAATCAGGAAAGGACAGAGGCCTGGGAGCAGAGATTGAAAAGATTTTACAAAGATAGAACTGCTAAAGGGAGGTAAAAGATAGAAGGTAAAAAATAAAGTCCTTATGCCATAACTCAGTCTGGAAAAATCATTCTTATGAGGGCTGTTTCATTAGAGTGGGATAGAGGTTACAGAAAAGAATTGGCAAATAGCTCAGCATGGCAATTGCAATGCATGTACTCTGTGATCTTACTTTACTGTCAGCATCAGCTGAGGTTCAGTTGCTCAAAAATTAGAGATCTAAGTGTGAGCAACTTACCTTAGGCTCTCTTTCCAGATAATTTATCAGACCTATTTTAAGAGACAATGAATCACACTCTGAAAGGAGCTTCAACTGACTTGAAAAGGGACAAAGAGCAATTATATGCACAAATTAAGCAGAAATCCTACCAGAAACATTTATGTAAATCTGGTTTCAAATTATTGTTCTCTCCTTTTGCATGGTCTTCCACAAGTTGGCTTTGACTGTACTGTCTTTGGGAAGAGGACCAAATTTTTTTCAGTATTAGAAATATTTTTTTTTTTCACCAAATTAAGCACAGGTTTTAATAGCTACGTTATTTGTTTCTATACCCTTGGTCTACCTCTCCAAAAATCTCTCCTAATATTTTTTACCTGCCTCTCCTCTTCATATAAGGAGACACTTCAGGACAAAGAAATAAAATGTCTGTTATGCACAAAAAAAAGTTTAAATCCTGAAAAATGGTGATAATAACAAAAAAACCCCATAACATTTATATATATATAAAGGAAAACTATATTATTCTCTAAAACATTGTAATGGTGTAGGTTTTTCTGACAGGGAAAGGAAACTGAGCATATGAACCAAATAACAGTGGAAAGGAAATACTTGCCTTCTGATTTCTGCAACCTCTTGCCAAACTAATCTATGGCTAATCCAGCCTCACTGTACTGTATGTACAATGTGTATGCACACACAAATCTCTCTGAAGACCACTCAAGAACAGCTTCACGTACCAAGTTTCTGTTTGAGAGACTGAGAGCACTTCATATGTAAAAATCAAACTAACAGAAACTTAACCACAGAAACTCAGTGCTTCCAGAAAACTCAGGAAACTTAGTAGGTAAGCAATAAAAAATGGTATTGATTATACTCAGCACATATCTATATACATAGGCATCTAAAGTGACTGCTGGACTGAAAGATTAATTAGTAAGAACACACCATGTTATTTTAAACTTGTCTTAGGATGGTAAGTTTTTGTATGAGTAGGCATTCCTAAATGTGAAACAGTAAGAGGTACTGGCTGTCAGTTTTCTCATCTTTACTTTCTAAACCCCTGTAAGCCTTAACCAAATGCTGGATAGAAGACAAGTTTCTTTCACAGTAATCTCAGTGGTGTCAGAGTCTCACATCTCTGGAGAACAGACCCTTATGACAGCACATAAAGGTGACTTAGCTGTGTTTTTCTACCAAAACATGAAACACTGGGGAATACAGGTGGTTATGCACCCAGTCAGCAGGGTGGAAGAAAGACAATGTTGACGCAAATGTTGAGTAAGCTTCTCTCATGCATTTCTACAATCCACTCACACGTTCAGAAAGACAAAAATCCTCAGGGAAAGATTCCCTGGGATATCTTTTTTTTTTTTTTTTGTGATGGTAAGAAATGTGCAGCTTGAACCCTGAAGTCCTAGTGACTCACATGTATGAACACAGTACCACAGCACCACAGCAAATTGACAGCCTAAGTGTTTACCTCAACTATCCCAAAGGACAATCAACTCTATGACAAAAATATTATCCAAGTATAAGGACCCTTATTTAGGCCATCTGTTTTTGTGAATTTACAAATTAAAAAGTGAAAACAAAAATGAAGCTATTCAATTTCACAGATGAGATTTGAAAAGATCAGAAATATTTTTAACTTTCCTTTTCCTGTTTGTTGCTTTCTACTGTTGCTGAATGGCACATTGACCATGACACATTCTTTTGTCTCTAGTTTCATTCTCTACCCTCTGACTTTCTTTCTTCTCTCACATCTTCTGAAGAATAGGCCACTTCTTTCACAGTTTTACACATTAAAGTTTGTACAGCAATTTTGTTTGCTGACTTAATTTTATCTAAGCAGCATTTTTCCATTAAAATGTTACCCTCAATTACATAAAAGATACACATATTTCACCTGTCAGGTGTCAAAGTCCCAGCAGATGCCATCTTGCTCCATCACTAATGATGATTACACCAGAGGTCACTGTCAGAGACATACTGTCATTTCACTGACATGAGAGAAAATGTGCATAAAAGCTCTTCATCTATGCATTACAAATTTCCTCCTAATCTCTGCACATTTGTAAAAGGAAAGCATCAACAAATTTGTTGACTACTAAGTTAATTTCTCATCATCAGTGGGGATTTCAGGCTCTGGATGTTCAAGTGACAGTGAATTTTTGAGAATGTGGTATTTCACCCCTGCAATTCAGCAGGTAGCCTCATTTTGGATCAAATCGCACAATATCAGTACATGTTCAATTTTTATCCTGAATCATATCTGTTCAGGCTCTTGTCCTTACCTGACCTTGATAAACTGATTGCATTTGTGAAGCTTACAATATGCTCTTTACACTCCTTTTCAGATGAGTTATTGGTTGAGTAGTTGGATATAGTTGGTTAATCTTCCTGTGCCTTTGGGCAAGAAATCATCTCTGCTGTAAGCTGCTATGATGAAACTTAGAAAATGTTCTGCTTTACTGGGGGAGGGAAAAAAGGCAGGGTGGGGGATCATTCAATGTTCTACTATTAATTTTTATTTTGTGCCATTGTTATATCTTCCAAAGAATTTAAAGTATATTGTTCCCTTCTGAATAACAGCTTATAGGAATATGTATCATAGGTTCCTTACTAAATTTTTGTGTCCCCAAAGGAAAGAGGCTGCAAGTGGTTGCTCATAATATTTTTTCAAGTTATTGCTGAAGAAAGTTCTCTGAGTTGCAACACTAGATAATAGAAAAGATATTTGACTATGGTAACAACTGCCTCCCATACTTAACATGGTAAATTGCTGTTTCTTATCTCTGATAAATTTAGATTTCTCTTTTTAAATCTATAGAAAATGTTGGGACTAGATTTTCATTGAACATCACTATAAAGAGTGTTTATAAGTCTGAGAAGAATAGGAAGAGGGATGGAGAGGTCAAACGTTGTAGCAGGTTCCCATCAAAATGGTAATAGATGCGAATGATAAATGGAGACAGGACATCCCAGGACATTGTGACCAGACTTTACCTTCACTGACACTGGAGTGGTTTGATCTCTTCTACATATTTAGCTTGCCAATAAAAAGTATTGTCAGATGGTAAGTGAATCAAACTCTTTTATGTGTTTTGTCTCTCAGGAGCGAAGACTTATGGATGAGGTGCTGAATGTCTCTGTAAAAATCCTCAACCAGGGTAAGAATTATGGACAACTTTGAACATCACCCTGGACACAGTTCTCACTATGGTGCTACAGAGGTAGGTCTGTAAATTCCTGGTTGACTATACAAAGTGAGTTTGTTACTATAGATTCACTGGACATCTGAGAAAAAGAACACAGATAATTTGTATTCACTTCTTAGAGCACTGCGGAAAAAAAGCCTGCATAACCACCAACTAAAACAACAATGAAAAAGAACTACTTGTTAAAAGACAGTTCTTTCAGCAGTCTCCTTCTTCAGAACTAATGTGGAAAAAGGATTTGTAACAGCAGAGCTTAAGAGGTCCTCTTTTTCAGTAGAAGGAAGTAGCTTCACAAATGTTTTCTGCTGCTGGTTTGGAAAAAAAGCACAAGTATCTTGGATATGAAGAAGAAAAACAGAAAGAAGTAGACAATGAGCAGAAGGCAGTGTCATACCTCTGCCATGCTGCAAGGCTTGATCTGCTACACTGGGTAAATAAATATATTAGCAAGGTGGTAATTGAGATAAAGGAGTGATTCCTGCCATTCATGATGAAAAATGCCTAAGGAAAGAGACCTCATCTCTGCCAGTATCACCAGTGTCTTCTTATAGCCAACTATTTTATGTAAAACTTACATAATCATAATTTTAATTATATATACATGTGCTCTCTTATCTCAATAACTTCACAGCCAAGTACAGGAAAGAAACATGAAGGGAAAGCATCTCAGTTAGGCATGAAATCAAGATGAAAAATGAAGCATTAGAGCAGCCAAAATAGATAACAAGAAGGTCTGTTGAATGTCTGGCTTTCTGCTTGCCAAAAGAAGTGGAAGCTTTAATTATGATTCATGGAGTCATTAATTCTTTCTGTGCATGAAAGTTAAAGGAATAATGATTTTTAATTGCTGTGGGATGATTCCTGATGTGTCTAAACAAAAATAGTACTGATGATGTATAATGCATAAGGAAGATTTCAAGAAAAGGAATCACTCTGAAATGAAAGGACACTTAAGGACTAAGTGTTCTTTCACAGGATGCTTTTACAGTTTCAGTCCAGGGCATTGGTACTCAAGAGCCCAGGCTCTCAGGACCACAACCAAAGTGCAGCTGAAAGTGAAAGGCCACTTCTGCTTGCTTTACAAGAACATAACAATTTGTACCAATTCTTTTGATGCTCTTTCTCTTTCTTCTCGAGAACTGCCTGAAATGCTGTAACTGTTGCAGGGCTGTCTGTGCCGGTGATGAAAACCATGTCACTAGGGTCAGCCCTGGCTAGCTGCAGACTGCCTTTTGACTGAAGCACACTGGCGGCAATTTACTGGTGAAATTCGACTGGATTGATTCATTTCAGCAGTCATCTTGCATTCTTTCTGTTCTCAACCAATTATGGTCATTGTAACTAATTAAAAAAATATGTTAGTTTTATTTGGATGTAAGATAGAACATTTTTCAAAATGAGGTATGATTAAAATATATGAGAGAGCTATGGAGATTTGTACACAAAAGCTCTACAGCCCACTTATATTTCCTTGCATCATAAAATATAAATCTGAGTCCTCTCCTAACTTCTTTTTTTTCTTGTCTATGTATGTGACCTATGGAGCCTTTGATATATATTAGTTTTTACTGTTTCCTCCTGTAGTTTTAATTCCATTTTCCTCTATCTCTGTCCTCTCCTTGCAACCCCTTTCTGGTTTGCCTTATGGAATGAAACAGGTTGCTTCACACAGTAATATTTGTCTGCTGTTTCTAGAGTTGATTAAATTATCTATTTATTTCCCTGGAGTGCCAGACCATTGTTCCTCATTTTTGATGTCTCCGGTGTAGGTGCCTCTATTTGGTCTAGTCAATGGAAAGTCCAAGGCATCTCTGCAACATCTCATGTTTTTCTGCTTGAACCACCTACATCAGGATGGTACAGATGGCATGGCAAAGAGGAGGGAGGATTTGCAAGCCTTCATTACAGCCCACCCCCACCCCTCACCCTGCACTCAGTGCTGATGCAGAATCAGTGCAAGTTTCAGAGGACAGGCATAACACACTGGGATCAGCTCACACCAAGACTTGGCCAGTGCAAGCACGCTGGGAGATTGTCATCAACAAAGTGTTTGAGATCAGTACTACTGACATTACAGAGAAAAACCCAAAATCCAACTCTCCTTGGTTACTTCAAGCACAGTTTTAAAATAGGCAGTTGTCAAAGACAGAAAAAGAAATAATCCAAATCCTTAAACTCAGTTCAGTTTCATATGAAGAGCAGAGTTGCCATCAGCACCCTCTGTGTCTTTTTTATGAAGTTATGAGATTCCTTAACTTTGCCATTATTTCTCTAGAGAAATCCCACTATCTGCCTTGTATTGCAATAGGCCTTCTGTTACTGACAGGCAAAGGTGCTCAGCATGCTCTGTGACTCCTGATTTTGCTGACAAGTTACAGACCCCCACTTTTTCTGTAAATTAAATACTTACAGTTTAAAGGAGATAATGCATGAGAAGTGTGATTTAATCGCATTGTATGGTTTGTTTCTTTACAGTCACCTGAAGATAATCACCAAGCAGCAATTAATGAACTACTTAATTTCCACAGCACCTCTACATAAACCCTAAGTTAGCTCAGTTCCACATCCCCTCCTCTAATAAAAATTTGAAACCCAGCTGCTCTAAATATTTTGTAGAACAACCCATGACAAAAATATTGCTGGCAGAACTGAAGATACAGCTGTTATGCCACTAAGTGTATTATTACACAATTGAGATAACTTTTTAAATTTTTATTTTATTTTGAACATTTTCAAGGATGGAGATTCCACAGCCTCCCAAGAAAACCTGTTCTGGTGTTGACTTCCATCTTGGAAAAAAATTATAATGTATAAGTAAAATTTCTAATGTTGCAACTGGGTTTTGTTGCCTCTTGCTCTACTGTGCATCTTTAAAAAGACTTTGGCTCCCTCCTGCAACCACACATTGAGTATTTGCAGACAGCAACAGGATCCCTCCAAAGCCATCTCTTCTCAAGATTGAACAAACACCATTCTCTACATCATATTAACAAACACAGATAGGTGAAATAGAAAAATAAAAAAGTTAGTAAAATATTTATTCATTGTTACATTCGTGGATTAAAAAGCGGAAACTACTGTTCCTTATATGCCAGAGAATATATGACCAGGAGCATTTTCAGAATCAAGTTTGCCTTCTAAGTAAAGCACATTTCAATTTTTAATAGTGAAGAAGAAAAACAAGTGGAAATTCTTTATTTTCTACTGATCTTGTAGACCCAATAATGTTTGCAGATTCAGTCACTTTACTCCCTATCATAGGTTTTGCTTTATTTGAGGATAAATTGTAATAGTAAATTATTTTTTTTAATTGGCACTCTAAAACATTTGTGAGTAATTTAAAGGCACCATAACTACTTTTATTTTAATCTCCTTGGTCTATTGGTAATTGATCATACCTGTGCTGGTCTGAAAGGGAGGAAATGAAAGTTTTTTGTTTTGTTTTGTTTTGTTTTTTTCACCTTTCAGGTGGCAAAAGACCTTTACTGGACACATGTAAGCCATCACTGACACGATCAATAGCTGAGGCCCAATAGAAGGATCAATGACTGTTAGTATGAGCACCATATACAGCCTAGGACTAATACCAGAGAGCATTCTAGTATCCCCCCATGTGCTTCCTCAAGAAGGAAATAAAGAATTTGCACTTCCCTTGGATTTGTAGTATAACTGGTTAGGGGGTCAAATGATCCCTAGCAAAAATAGCAACCCCTCAATAGACATATGTCAACAAGAGAACAGAAATAACTTATCATCCAAACTAAACTGCAGTGCAAAGACTTTCTTTTGGAATGGACAATGAGAAAGAAAAATAATACATAGAGATCACAGAAAACAATATTAAGACAGAAGTATAAATATCTGATTGAGGAGCATGTAGACAGTGGTGAACACAAGAAAAACATGAATGCAGAAAAAAAATGTTCAGGAAATTTAAATGAAAAAATTCTAAACTAAAAACTGAAAATCCTATCAGGTATTGCCTACTCTATTTTGTTATCCATGAGTTAAAGTTTGTAAATGAAAACTTGAAAATAGCAGCAACCTTTAGGGAAGGTTCCTCAATCTTCATTCATACAGAACTATTATTATTATTAATTATTATTGTTGTTGTTGTTATATCTTTGTCCTATTTTGTATTTATGCAAACACACACTCACTATCACACAAACTTGTGCAAACCTTCATAAGAATAAATTTTTTCATAAACAGACTCTTAAAAAAGTAAAGTTACAGTTCTAGAATGCCTCCTGCTCAGTTTCTTTGAAATCTGCTTCTCGTTTCCATGGTCTGGATTTGTCAACCCTCTACTTCTAGTAAAAGTTGTATCAGTTGTTAACTTGTGATTGGAGAGTGAAGGGACATTTTAGTATGGAGACTCCTACTGGTTTTAAATTATAAGATGTATTTTCTTTTTCTGTATAAGAAGGTGTTAAGGATAATTCTTAAATTTTATTATTTTTTTTATTTTTTTTTTCCAAAGAAGACTTGTATCCTCTACGTTTTTTCACTGTACTGCAGTGTAATAAGACCTTCCAGATCATCAAAAGAATGCTTGTCTGTCCATAGGCTTCTGTGAAGGAAATAATCCCTTTCTTTAAGACTGTCCTCATTCTCTCCCTGCTCTTAGTGCTGTTCATTGAATGTCTGAAATGCAATGACAGCAAGGAAAAGATCGATCCTATTAACACCAAGAGAGGCAAACAGAACAGAAAAGCTTTTCCAAACCTTTTATCAGGGCTATGATAAAGAGAATACAATAGGGAATCAACTCGAGCCCTTGTGGAACTGGATATATAAGCACTAGCAAGTAGTGTCTGCCTAAGTTAAAAAAACTTGCCCTTTCAGTATTTTATATATATAAAATTATGTATTACAGATGAGACAACAAACAAAACAAAACCAGCAGTGTTTCTCTGATTGATGTGATGCCTTTCTCTCAAACATCTTCTCCTTTCCATAAGTTAATTGCCTCAGAGTGCAGCGCAGCCACGTCCAGGCTGCTCCTGGCTCTAGAGGTAACTCGAATGAGCTCAGCTTGCGGGTCTCTGCTCCCCTTTCATCATGCAGTGCAGACTTAACACCGTTTTTATGGTTTCCTGCCTTACACAAAAAGCCAATCCAGACTATTTACAGGGTAGTCACAATCCTAGAGTGCACTTACAATACACAAGGAAAGATATTTCAACTTTGACATAAGGGAAAAATGATCGCAACTCCCTAATCTTGGGAATGTGATGGACTATCCAAGCAGATACAACAGAATTGCTAAACTATTTAAGGCATATATTAGGTGACACTACCACGTCCAAGATGATAATACAAGACAGCAACTGCAGTGATTCTGGTTTCCCTGTTCTCTCATATTTCCAACACTTGGTTTAATAAAAAGAGCATAGCCTCAGAATTTGGCAGCTCTGTTCACCACAGAGACTCTGCTGACTGATTTCTTTTTTTAAGGCAATAGAACAGAAAAAAAACAGCCAATGATGATATTTGATTCTCATTTATGTTTGATATGCCTCAGTATCTCTCACCTTCTGACCCAACTGATCCATGTCTTTTAAGAAAATCCTACAGTCAGTAATGAGGACAGCCAATTCCTTTTTCTGAAAGGTCAAGCTCGGAAACAAATCCAACTCCTAGGCTTCTAAAATGTTGGAATAAAACATTCCTTTCACTCTACTCTGATCCCAGGGCACATCTGATCTGGAAACAATAACTGCAAGTTAGGACTGGTGCAAGAGACTTCCAGCATTCATGAATTAAGGGATCTACAAATAGCCCCAAATACAAATCCTCTAGTTTCAGCATTTAAAATTATTGAGAGAATCAACGATTTAGTGATAACAGCAGGTAATAATTTAAATGCTGCAGTTTCAAGCTGAACTTCCATCTACCTGCTTTCTCTTTTGAGGGGTTTCTTCCTTTATGGGTTGTACAGTGCACTGGAAATACGTTTTGCCTGCAATGGATATATATTTTCATGCCCTACAGTACAGAGATCCAGGAAGGAAACATTTGAATTAGCCTGCCCTGAGGTCTGTGGTACATCCTTTTGGACTAGGGGTAGAGAAAAAAATCTTTGCAATAAGCAATGTCAATGCAGGGGCCAATATCTGCAGACATTCTATCCTCCCTTCTCCCCTGGTGTAGTTAGTGCCTATCATCTCATCCAGGGCAGGTTTTAACCTCAAGTTAGGCTACATGTATTCTGCAATATAACACACATTTACAGCATTTTTGAAGATTTTCGGTTAGCTTTGCCTGTTTGCAGGCATGGTCTGGCTTTCTTTTTGTGACTAAGCCAGTAGCAAAAGGCAAAATATACCGAGGAACAAATACTTTAAAAAATCTGCAGATAAAGAGGTGTCAGAAGGAGAAATATCATTTCCTTCAAGCGTCTCATTTCAGCGATGATAGACAAGGACAGAATCACAACACAAAACACACTATTTGAGGATGTTCATTTGAATAATTTAAGATTCAGTTCCCCCTAAGAAATTATTATAACCTTTGAACTTTTAGAGTCTGCAAACAGACACTTGCATATGGCACTGTGTGAAACTTCACATCTTGGCAAATGAGCATGCTATTTTTGGCAAGGCAGCAATATGTCAGGTTAAAACTAAAACTAGACATCCGAGAAAACAGCCTTTGGTCTGTGTCTGGAAGTATAATCCTCTAGTGTTGGACCAAGCCAAAATTACCCAATTTTATTAGTTTTTCAGTGCTATACTGATCTTTTAAATAAGGATATAGGAAAGTAGAGCAAACCATTATTTATACTGGTATTTCTTAATGTAAGAGCAAAACTGATGTTGACTGAGACTAGAGACCAGTTGGAAAGTCTGTTTAAAATCATCCTTGTGGGACTCAGATCAGCCTTTCGCTGGCCTTACAGCATCACACACATACTGTCTACATACTAGCCAATGATCATGTTTCCACGTGTGCTTCTGAACATCGTTTATTCAGAGAGAAGAAAAACACAATGACAAAAATTTCAGCAGTTGATTGGCTGTATGCTTTCTGAATTCTTTTAGGAGGAAGAAGGTTGTGCAGTTGCACACATTTCTCTGAATGGATTGCAATACTGAATACTAAAAAATACTGGGTTTATACCAACAGTTCTGTTTTTCCATGATCCTTTCCTCACTGAGAAATCAGAATTCCTTTAGACTGAAATATAAAGTAAATGGAGGAAACTTGAATAATTAATGACTTGAAACAGAAGTAGTCAGTGTTTTTACAAACCTCCTAGCACTAGTTTTAAATAAAAGGATTACTAATACTCGGGGGAAAAGAAAAGTTTCTAAGGTCCTCTTAAGTGTTTCAAGCCAATGATTTGAACATCTGGCTAGGAAGGCATGGGAGTATTAGGTTAAACAAACCAGTCTCTGGGGCATGGAGGACTTGAACAGTCAGCAATACTGCACTCTTGAGTACAAGTCCTAGGAAAGAAATTCCTGAAGAAGTTCATGTGATGATACGTATATGTAAAGTTGAAAATAAAATATAAAATATTAAAGAGGAATGCATATCTATTATTATCAGTACATAGCTGCCTGAGCGTTACTGAGTGCAACAACAGATGACTTGCTCCTGCCACTCAGCCTTCAGAAGCCTTCTCCAGATAGAAATGAATGGTCCACGGGCAGCCAGAAAAATTGGGGACACTGAGAGGAACCAGTGAATCATGTTCAGCCTCCTGGAAAAAACTGAGAGCAAACCCCATGTGACAGCAACACTACCAGAAAAACTAGAAAGCAGTAAGAAAAAAAAAACAACTCCCGAAAGAAAACCTCGCACTGATGAACACTTAGAGCTCATCTACCTCTACAGTTTTCACTTCCATTCATTTCCATCTATTTATCAACCTCCCATTTTTTTTTTCTTTAAATTTCCAGTAAAGGAAAGGGAGTTGTCTGCAAAATATATTCTTGAAGTTCGCCTCCCTACATCTCTCTCCTCTTTCCCAAATGTCTGGAAATCCATGTCTACAACTAATCAGTGTGCTCACAAAAAGTTTATGCCTGTTGGATATTCTGATTATAGAGTTTGAGGGGAATATTCTCTTCTATATGCAGGGGAAAATACTGTTTCTCTTCACTGCTGTGAGCTTTCCCTTACTATCTTCTGTGTTCCACATAAAATTGAGCTAACAGATATTGAACAACAACAACAAAAAAATACAAACAGAAGAGAAATTGCTCTGAAATACTTTCATTAAAAATATGAAAGCCAAAAGCCAGATCAACAGCAACAAGAAAACCTCTTTTCCTTCAAAATTCCATTTACAATTATGTGCTGTAATAGTACCATAAGAATCCAAACAGAAAAAGATGTGGCCCATCCAAGTTTTACACTGAATTATTCTGTAGGGTAGAAAAAAATCATAACTACTGCCTGATGCAGTGAAATGAATTCAAATCAATCCTGTGGAATAAGGCCTTAAGGTTACAAATGTAAATTGTTTGCAATAAACCTAATATGTCTCTCCCAGTTTTTTATTGTAGATATTGCTGATTGATTTGCTGTATTAAAATGCAGTAGATATTGTTGTGATATGAATTAATATTAACTGTTGAATAACATATATAAATGTGTCATAACCTGTTTAAATCAATGGTAATCCTTCCCTGTTATTTAGAAAAGGAGATCTACAAACATATTATTTGAAATGAGAAAGTGACAACCAATGTACAGAATAATTACAGTAATTTATTTAATGTTATTTAATGGTTTCAATTTACTCTTTTTTCCTAAACAAATTTCAGGTTCAGTTGAAGATTATAAGATGCAGATATTGCTGTAAGTCCATCTTTTGTGCTCAAATTTACTAACAAAATGTTAATCAGGCTTATTTCTTGCCCAGAGCTATGAGCTATTGCTTCAAGGCAGAGCTCTGAAGATTTAAAGACAGTTTTTGGACAGTCAACACTTCCCTGTGGCATTAGAAATTACACTCACTTTTTCTTCTTCCTTTTCTCAGATTGGTTATTCCACCAGGAGTAATTTCCGCTAATTAGAGGTTGTGTGTTCTGAAGCAGTAACTGTTTCTCCTGGACAAGTTAAATGATATTGTGTTGCTGGTTGCTGTGCCCCCCATCAACTTCATAAGCAAACTTTAAAGCTGAATAAATTAAATCTAGAGACACAGCATTTGTCAGACTGGATCAGACAACTGGTTTATCACAGTGCCCTGCCTGCCACTGGCAATGATCAAGCACTTCATGCTCTTGAGCAAGACAAAGTTTGCCTAGTTTACCCAAGGCAATATTCTTCGTAGGAGAGAGAAAATTCCTTCCTGTCCTCCATAGGTGATGGATTATTTCCCTGAAGGTTAAGATTTTATTATGTGTTTGCTTTTGCTTCTTTAACTAGAGAAGTAATGGATACCAAGTCAGAATTACTTATACGTAAAAGAAGACACGTGCTTTTAATTCAACTTGATTCTTCTTTCCCACTGTGGAAACAAGTGTTGAGAAGTGGCTCATGCATAAATTCACAGAAATCAAAACCACTTATATCAATGAGCGCAAGATCTGAGGACAGTCTGTGGCAAACTGTCTTGTGCCTTTTTCTGTAGCCTTCAGCATGCCCTTGTCAAGTTTACCAAAGGGTTTCTTGTTTTTTCTGTTTTTCTGTAGTGTAACAGCCCTACTTCCCGTTTAAGAATATTAAGGATTCAGTTTTTTCCCCCTGTCATTTTCCATAGCTCTGACTGCCTTTTTGTTTAGTTTTGGTCGTCTTTTTTTTTTTTTTTTTTTTTTTTTTTTTTTTTTTTTTTTTTTTTTTTTTTTTTTTTTTTTTTTTTTTTTTTTTTTTTTTTTTTTTTTTTTTTTTTTTTTTTTTTTTTTTTTTTTTTTTTTTTTTTTTTTTTTTTTTTTTTTTTTTTTTTTTTTTTTTTTTTTTTTTTTAGGTATATAATAGCTCCTCATCAGACTAAAGCATTCCTGGGTGATGCTGCTTCTTTTATATACATCTTTGTGGAGAAAATTGTTTCAGTCACAGCAACATTTGCCTTAAAATAATAGTATCAAAGTTATAGTACATAATGAAGTGAATCAGTAACATTATTACATTCACAGTATCATCATTACTTTATTGCTTTCTGTCTCTTTTTTAAAAACTTTCTTATTTGAGAAGATCCTCTGTGGGTTATTTTTCTAACTGAAGTGCTACAAACGCACAAATAAAGCAGAAAACTCCCACAAGGAAACTTTTTCTTTTGAGAAGCCATTCTCTCTATCCTCCTCTCATGGCTTCTCATCTCCAGATTAAACAAACAAACAAACAAACAAACCAAACAAACCCATAAAAGATCAGTTATTTCAGTTATTTTCACCCAGAAGCATTATACTCAACTTGGTTGACTTTCATAGGCACTATGCTGCTCAGAGTAGGGTGTCTACATCTCTGTACCTTTGGATTTTAATTGCCAAATCGTGCTAATTAAGTAAAGAATCTTAAAACAATGTTATTAATAAACATCCAACTCATTGACTACTTTCACATCCAGATCACTAGCCTATATTATATGGTACTGACCTAAGCTACATCGTTGATTTTTCCATAGCATCAGGATTCAAAATTACCTTGTTCTCTCCTTTCTTTCTCTTTAAACAGTCTTCTTCTTAAGAAAAAAAATTATTACCTTTCTTTATTTTTTAATTTTCTGCCTGTGCCAACAGTGATTTACAACAGGCTTTATAGTCTTATTTGGAAAAAAAAATCAAAAGCAATTACATTTTTGATCCCATCTTTATTTTTTCTTTAAAGTGGAAGGCTGAGAAAACTGTGATTCCTTTAAATAATTTAAAAGCAATGTTTTGCTCATAAACTTAGCATAGTATTGCACTGCATCTCTAAAATTTCAGTCAATGTCCAGTGATACAAACAGAAAAAATGTCTTTTATTCTTCAGTTTTGACTTATACTCTGAACTGCTTAAATGTTGAGTTTTATTTCAGGGTTTATGTTTCTGGTCTCTTTTTTCTGGTGAAGTTGCTAAAGTCTGAACTGTGGAAAAGACCACTTTTAAAAGAAAACTTATTTTAAAAGAAGAACTGACACTCCCTTATTTTTCTTTTAATAATGCATATAATACTAGGAGCCTTAAACATTTGGTTAAGAGAAAGAGAAACAGCTTTTAAAGACATAAATGTCTTAATAATCGTTGCAATCATTCCACATAAGAGAGGTGTAATTACAACTGGTTCAAAAAAGAGGGTGACAGTGGAAAGGCCATCTATGGGGTATTTATAAAAAAGAAAATAATATTTCAGAATGAAATAGCACTACACTGAAATAAATGCAATGTTCCATAAAATCACTGGAATCGAGTGACATATTTACAATGCCATGTATCTCTTCCTCCTGTGACAAGAAAATACATCTAACATTGCAGGATAATGGTATCTTTTATGGTACATCCTTGGTGCACACTGCTCTGTCACCTTCAAGACTGCACAGATCCAGTTTTATCAATGTCCAGGGCCTTGAAAAACAGGTAACACATTTAATGTGTTGTTGTAATTCTGAGAGGGGCAAAACAATAATTTGTAGCATTACTGGATGAGGCTAGATCAGAACCATCTGATCTTATGCAGGTGTTATAATATCCATTAAAAAGCTTACAACAGATTTTAGGTGGGTTCTCAGCATACACGGAATGCAAAGCAGTACACACATTTAGGCTTTATCTTACATGAATAACTTTGTTAATGTACACTGGAATAGGTTACTTGAATATGCACTTACTGTGTTCACGAGAAATTTGTATGTTAAAAATTTATGGAAAGAATCCCTGCACTGATATGCCATTCAGCACTTAAGTTTTTACTAAACTCCAGTTTTGGAGATCTAGATTTCATGAAAGTAACACCAAAACAGACACACAATGTAAAATGTAAAGAAAAAGAAAATGGACAAAGAAAAAGAAGCATAGTCATGATAATGATTGTTGTCCATATGACATATCTGAAGTGCAAGCTAGAGTTTTCCAACCTAAAAAAGCACAACATGCACAAATTTTAACCAAAGCAAAGCCCCATCCATTTTTACCAGCAACTGGTAGTTCACATTTGCTTTCCAGATGTCAGCTTAGATGATACCTTCTGGGAGGAAAAAAAAAAAAAAAAAAAGAAAGAAAAAGCCAGATTTTCATTACTTAGATAGTAATAATGAAATCTGTATTCCTTAAAAGAGTACAAGGTCCTCCTAAGGAACCTGTGTAGTAGTCTACAAAAAGTAATAATCAAAATATTTTGCAGTGAATACACACAGTTTGTAATTAAAGCATAAAGAAATCCAACAACATCTGAAACAAAGGAAACAAAGCATTATTGGTATAATCCTATCCCTACTTAATATATCTTAATTGTCAAAAAAAGAACTTTTTCCCATTGTTGTCCAAACAAATTCTCTTTTTACTGTTTCCCATTGACAGTAGAACATTTTACATTAAAAGTTAACTGTAAGCAATGTGCTTAAATCCTCCACAAGACACATAGTTCCAGAGAACAACTTTTCCCACCACTGTTTGTTAGATGCCTATACTAGAGGAAACCAAACTGCTTTTTGGAGATGGCATCTCCCTCTGTCTACCAAGGCAGCAAGCAAAGATAATTATCATGCCCTACTAAATGCCTGACACAGATTATTACAGGTAAGTTAGATGAAACCTACCCTTTATGACAGAATTTGGGTATTTCAAATAAAAAGAAACATAGCATGGGTTATGGGTATATTTCTGAGCATGTCAAGTTTGCAAGCATAGAGTTGAGGCAGTAAATTTTCCCTAATGCTGAATATTTTCTTATGTTTGAATGTGAAAAAAATGCCATGCAAAAACACTCAGCCTATAGTATATTTTGTCAGTTCTCTTTGCAAGTCACAAGGACCTTTAGGCGAGATGCAGGGGGCCACATCTTAAAAGCACTGTCTGTCCTTGTGAACTCAGGACTGTATTGTTAAGTCCTTCCCTTGCTTAGAAGGAATAGTGATTCCACATACTCTGCAATATAACACCCTCTTTAATATGGAATAAACTTAATAGTGGTGTGAATAAAAAAAACACACAACAAAGACAAAATTCACAAATCCGATTCTGCAAAGTTTCAGAACACCCTAAGTTTTTAAAAGACCTAGTTTTTAAAATACCGAGTAAGTGAAACATTCAGAATGTTTGAATGTAATTTAGGTCACTTGGTATCTCGGGTTTTTAGCTTGAAGGAAAGCTGATATGTGTTAGCATCTAAGCAGTTTGGTAGTTTATGCCACAGCACTGAACCACAGAGGACATTAATTCACATGGCGACTTTTTGAGCCAGACTACAAAACTCATAAATATTATATATTCCATTATTTGCTTTTTATAAAGGGGATTACCCTATGAAAACCCAAATATCGGTTGGATGTAGGAAAAAGGAATCAGAGTGTGCAAAAGAATCAAGTTCATAAATCTGGGAGACTAAAGTAGGAAGAACACACAAAGGTGACATTTCATGATTTGCTGAATACAATGCTGACTTGGTGGCCTATTCCCGTCACATCCTTCATACTGGCATAAGCTGACGTGACTGTATGACCACAGAGCTGCTCTATCTGAAAAGCAACCCTGCAGAACAGCTCAGAAAAGCTGATTTTTCAGGCAGGACTACTCCCTGCTTTGGCCTGCAGCAAAGCCTCTCCAGTGCTAACATGTATGCCACGGAGTTGGAGAAGGCACTGCTGAGGTCAAGCAGCCAGCCCCGAGGGGCATGGTGAGCACTGGGTCTCACTAAGGAAGCATGCCAGTGTTTGCTGGGGCAGGGTGCACTTATGCAGATGAAGGAAGGCAATGCATACATACAGGAGTTCTTTCTGTATCTTCATTATTGATTTAGGCACTACTTGCCTCTAACAACTTTTATATCTGCCTGGATGTTTAATGCTTTCACTTGCAAACAAAATAACCATCCCTCTTTCTTTCCTTTCACTCAAAATTCACACCCTCCAGTAGATATATTATCATTAAACTAGTAAGATTATGTAAAAACTGAAGACATCAATCTGCAGGTTATCTTCCTGTTTGAGTGGAGCACCTCTCTAAATGTTATCCAATCATCTAGCTATCAATTCAGGGGTGAACTCAGCCTCATGCCTTCAGTCTCAAATGACATACTTCAGAATAAATACAGGCAAGGTATATAAGTGAATGTTTGTGCATATCAGTGCAGGTATGTCTGTTTCTGTATATTTACATTTAAAAAATAGCTAATGTTCCATTGTTTGCTGATTATTCTCAAATCTAAGAAACAAACGATAGAACATGAGTAACTTTAAAATAAAACAGATCAGTCTTATCATTCATTTGGCCCAAATTCCACCAGGGACTTCTAGAACCAGTGATTTAAGGGATTTTGTTTTGGTATGCTTATTTATGCATATTTCTTTTCCTTACCATTTTAAGTATCACTGGGGTATTTGGTTGTCCTTTCTTGAGCTGTATAGAGAGAGTCATTATCCTCTCTTATGGTAATTCCCTGCTTAGCTGACTGTATCACCTTCAAAACTTTATTTGAGAACTTACCTAATTAGCCTTTGAACCACTAATTGGCTATTATCTGTAGATCTCTTTGCTCTTTCTTGCACAGAAGATTTTGTTCCTTTCATTGTTGGAACGTAGAAATTGTCATCCTGGGACAAAACAATGGGTCACCTAGTCTCATATCCTCTCTCTTACCAGAGCAAAGACAAGACCTCTGAAGCAGGTGTTCAGCACTCTGAGCCTACTCCTGTCATTATCTTTCTGTAAGGCTTCCACTGAAATAAAAGGCACATAACATTTCCCCTTTGGCTGCAGGTGTGCATTGAACAGATGTCTTCATTGAGCTGTCCACAGTGACATTTTAATTTTTATTTTTTTCCCTGAGAGACTACAGCTAATTCAGAACCTAATCACATGTAGAAATAGTGTAGATGTCATTTTCAAACAGCTTAAATGTACTGATTTGGGTTATGTGCCCCTTAACGCTGCTAATTACAAGTTGGTTATGCAGGGATACATCTCCTCAGGAAAGGAGGAAATCTAAGTTCTAAACTTTTTCCAAGCCAAGTTGTCTTCTTCTGTTTCAAAACAAAACTTACTTGCACTTTTTAGACTTAAAAGAAAGGAAATGTAATTATTTATCATAACAGCCTGATTAATTTTTCTTTATTTTATAAAAGAACATCTATCTTATTTTATCAAAGATAGACAATAAGAAACGATGAATCATCCTCTTTGAAACATTTCTGAAACTTGATTTCCAGTATTGCCAACCATTTAAAATTTGTGAACTAGGCTCCAGAGACTCATAACTCATATGAAAAGAAAACCAAACAAGGCTCTTAACAAGACTTCAAAAGACTGCCGAAATAGTGAGTGGATGGCCTTGTTATCCACCTTCAGATATCCTAGAAGTCCAAGTCCAACTCTTTGAAAAGGTAAAACTAAAGAATGAGAGTCAAGCAGAACCCTTTATTTCAGTAATAAAATGAAGGGAAAGAAGAAAGAGGAGTGCCCCTGGAACACTGTTCACAGTTCTGGTCCCCAAAATTTATGATATATACAGACTGGAGATGGTCAAAGTGCTGTAAACCTTCCCTGTGAAGAAAGACTTTTCTCCATGGAGAGAAGAAATATCAGTCAAGATCTCTTCACAGTATTGACTGTGGGCAGAGGGTTTCTCTTCACAAGGAGCCACCTGGAGAAGACAGAAGCTGCACCAGAATAAGTTTTATCTTGACATGAGAAAGAAATTTTTATAGTGAGAACAGTCATTAGAACAACCTCTGCAAGGATCTGGTGGAGGCCCCATTGCTGAAGATTTTCAAGATGTGATTGGACCAGGTGCTAAACAATCCCATCTAGGCTCCCTTTCTCACAGATTTCTGGACTGGAAGATCTGTTGGGGTCCCTTTCAGCCTGGGCTTTTCTGTGATTAATTCCATGATACTAGGAAAGAGTAAGAGGAAAGAGGGCGAATATAAAGAGGAAAAAAAAAGAAAAAAAGAAAAGAAAGGGGGGAACCAGAGCAATACTGTTTTCCAACAGCACAATGTGGAGCACTGCAACAGGCTCTACTCAGATAAACGAAGTTCTACACAGTGCTACTTCCACGTGAAGGGTGAAATGACTGCTACCAGTGCTTGCACTTAATTTGAACTCTAAATAAAATAAAATCTGAACACCTTCTGGTTGCCAGGGCTGAATATTTCCAGAGACCTTGACGTAGTTTCTGTAGGTCATTATACTAATTTAAATTCACCATGCTTTCATCTCTGCTTTGAATGTAAAGTACCTCACACTCATCTGTGCTGCATTTCCTTTCATGTTCCCTCTCAAGTACCTCACAAATTATTTTTTCTTGACTATCATTTTGTTCTCAAAAGAAGCTGAGCTACCCCAGTTTAATATTATAAATACATAATAAATTATTATAAATAAAGAAGCTATGGAACTAAATTTAGAGACCAAAATAACTAAATGGGTATATTTTGGCATAAACTGAAATTGCTTCCACTTATATCATGGGTAATGTTGAACTTCATGCAAAATAAATTACTTTTAACATAAGGAAAAGTATACTGCTGTTTCAGCTGAGTCACTATCACTCCATGCGCAAATGTGTGTATACTCTTGATCGCTAGCATACAAAAACCCTTATGATTTTGTTTGACTAAAAGTCAATTCAGCTCAGTTGATCAACCAAGTGGGCAAAAAGTATCCTAACTGTTGAAACTTTGGCCAAAATATAAAGCCTTTTGTACGTGGACTTCTTCACTTCTAACAAAGATGTCCTCTCATGCTCTTATTATGCAATGTGCTTCTGCATGAAGTCATTCACACCTGTAGGAGGACACAAGACAGAGAAGGTTCTGACAATGATATTTCAGGTCAGTCATCCTGGCAAATAATCCCTGCCCAACCCTCAGCACCTGTTGCAGTGTTGTGGTATGACATCAGAATCACTGTTCTCTCTGGCTCAAAAATTCTTGGGAAATTTTATCTTCCCTGCCTCACGTGGTCTGTGTCCATGGTCTGCAACTGTCTGAACCAGAAGACAGGCTTCAACTTTTTAAGTATGTGGCTTCCAGATAAGGAAGGCTGGCACTCTAGGTCTTCAAAATTACTAAGACTGGTAGGACTGGAAAGATGTTAAACTTGCCTGAACACAAAATGCAGTGCTCAGTAAAAGAAACATCACAATCCCCCCAAAAATCCCAGAGTGAAAGTATATTGAAAACAGAGTAGAAAACTGGGCACAGGAACAATTGGTTTGGTCATGAAAGCTCTTAAGAAACCACCCTTTCATTAGCAGAATCCTGAAAAAAACAAGTGAAGAAATACCCTCAGGAGCTCCATTTTTTCTTCAGAGAAGAGATGACAAATGTGAAGAAAACAGAATAAGAAAAATAGATAGAAGTATCTCTATTTGAACAGCCAAGAAAGAGAAATTGCACAGAGAAATTCCATTGAAAAAAGAATCAAAACCAAATGAAGACTAGAAATTACCATTGCAGAAGTGAAAACTTGAAATAGCTTTCAATAAAACTTTATCTTTTATTTTCCTTTTACTTTGTTTTCTTTTGCTTTCATTCTTGCATCTTTTTTATAAATTTCTTCTCTTTTCTCTTTTATTTTTTCTCCAAATTTCCTTCTCACACTATTACATTTCATAATAACATGTGTTAATTTTAGATGTGTATTCCTTTGCTACACAACTCACTGGTTCCCTCACTCTATTCCCAGTGAATAGTGAAATATTTCTCTATCAAACAGAAATGTAAAATGACATATTATGCTACTTGCAACCTCTTATCCCACTGAATAAAGACAGGCTAAGCATACAAATTATTTTCTTAGAGGACCCTTTAAAAAATGCTTTCTACTTCTTTCCTCTTTGAACAGCATATTTTTTTCCATTTAGAGAAATTTCTCAGAGTACATATAGCATTCATAAATATCCAGACAATAAATGAGCTTTGAAAATCATTCCAGATACACTTTCCCATAAGCATTTTTTGGACAGGCAAACCTCTCCCTACAAATTTTTTTGAATACTCCGGTGCTGTGGACTAACAATATCTTCCATCAGTTTTAACTAGACAAATGAAAGATGCTTACTTTTGCCATCACCAAAAACATAACTTTTTCATCACAATCTCCTCACTTAGTGACCCACAGGACAGCAGTTTGGGAAGAACTGTTGCCCGTGAGATGGACTCACACCAGAGAGGTCCATCATGGACTGTCTCCCATGGGAAGGACCCCCTGGGAGCAGGGGAAGGACTCCCCTCCCTGAGCAGCAGCAGAAACAACAACGAACCATAACCCTGATTCCCTGTCTCCCTGCACCACTGTGGGGAGGAGGGAGAACATGGAAAGAAGAAGGGGTGAGGAGAAGGTGTTTTTAAGACTGTTGTATTTCTCACTCTTCGGCTCTTATCCTGTTAGTAATAAATTTAAGTACTATCCTCACTTTGAGTCTGTTTTGCCGGTGAAGGTAATTAGTAACTGACCTCTCCCAGCTGTTATTTCAACTCATGAATCCTTAGCTGGTCTTTTTCCTCTCTCCTCTGTCCAGCTGCAGAGGGATAGTGCAAGAATGGCTTTAGTGGGTACCTGGAATCTGGCCAGAGTCAATCCACTACAGTGTGCAAAGTTTTGAGAGTGTGTTTTAAAACCTATCATAACTTTTTGAAGAAATACAAAAGGTTTTAAGATGTCTGACAGCTGTTTCGTATGAAATGCCTAACCATTTGGATGTTCTGTTTTTCAAAACAACAAAGTAACACTACAACACTACATGTACATGTATATGTTCCTAGCAACTAAAATTTCTCATGATTTTTGAATACAGGAAAAGAATTTTGCTTAGGAAAATCTGAATAGATTCAATTACAGTAAGCACTTCTTTAAACTTAGAAGACTACATACTTTCCTACAGTTTTATTGTAGTCTTGCAAGTAAACATTCTCACAACTGAAAGAATAATTTCTTGACTTACTTCTATAAACTGAAAAAATTTTGACTTTTACTCTACTTAAAGGAAGAAAGAAGGTGTGTCCATGTCCTGCAACTGCCTTACCCCGAGGTGGAAGGGTAAATTGCTGGAAACACAAAGATAAAACACAAAGATAAAACAGAGGTAACTCAGATTTATGACATCCTTTGAAAGGGATATTGGAGAAACTAATTATGAAACCTTGTATTTCTAAAACTTGATTCCTAACTTGAGCAATTGAAAAACCCCACCGAAACAAAAATACGTCTTCATGTTTTGCAGACTCCAAAATGTGTTCTAATTGTGTTCCATTCATGTGACTATTGAGCTTTTTAAGGCCATATTTCAACTGACTGAAAGCTTGAGACTAAGTCAAATGAACGAACACATAGCAGTGCTATGATGTTTAACATGCATCCATTCCTCCTCCATGTGGGAAAACACTTCCCTCAGAGTTTTGAGGGGCTGTCCCCTCCTATCTACTATTTGGGGCCTTCTGGTCTGCTTTGGCTACTGTCCCAGTGCCAGGTTTGCTCATAGTTGGTATTCAGTGAACATGAAAGGAAATTTTTTTGTCTGAAGAAACCCAGGAGATGATTGCATATGTTAGTTAGTGAAAACAGAAGCTCTTTCCCTTACTCATCCCCATCTGTCCCCATTGTTTCAAAGTTTTGTACAAACAAGGGGAAAAGCACTTCACCGAAGCATTGAATATTGGAGCTTATTTGTATGCAGAAAACACGGTACTGAATAAGGTGCAGAAAATATTACTCAGTACAAAAATATGCTATGGGAATTATGGTGTCATCTTCAGAATCTGACAAATTGCCTCATGAATGAAATGTTTAGACACTGGTGGCTTACTTGGGATGCACAAGTGACAATAAAATCACAGGGTCTCCAAGAGAAAGTTTGAATTTTGATTTGATTGCAGAAAAAATTCTGGCAGTACTCTTTTCAAGCTGCAATTGATTTCTTTAGCTAGAATTTGGCATGTAAACAAAGAGAAGATTTTGCCATTTATTTCATTCCATATTTTTGGATTTCTGTGCCATCTCCCTGATGATGACTTCTCTTTTTTCTTCAATCACAAACTGCTCATTTCTGCTGCAGCACCTGGGATGGATGGCAAACCAACAGAAATGTGAGTATTAGAAGGAAAACAAACCCGTAAAGCATTTTGCAGTGTAAGGGTGCACAGCGCTCCTTTTATCTTGACATCTTTAAGGAGAACTCACATCCTCAACTGTCATTTTTACTCCAAAATAATTAATTTTTCTTCTTTGGAGTAAAGACTGTGAAACAAGCCAATCAATTGCTGTGGTGAACTTATTTTCTATTATATCTGTAAAGTACAGAGAATTTGAAGGTGATTAGTGTGAAGGGTGTTGAGATTTCATCCATACCCCTAACATGAATAATCAAACACCTAAGATGCCTACTTTTTCTGCTGTGTACCTTAGCTGTCTTGGAGCCATCTTTAGAAGAACATTTATGGGATACAAGGTAACTCTAAAACTTTCTTTTCTACACACCATGCAAGAGTTCCTTAAACATTCTCCATTTTGACTCAAAGTAATAAACTACTTACCACTGCATTAAATCCGTGAACTTAAGGACCTTGTTTAATTCTGCTAATGGGAATAACAGTATGCACGAAGTACTCTCTAGGCTGAGACTGGAGTTGGACTTCATTGCAAAAACAAAACACTCTGTCCCTATTGGTGCTAAAAGATGACTTTCACTCTTTTTAAAAAAATGAAATGTTAAGAGGAACCTTATCTTAGTTTTATGAGTGTAAACTGAGAGATATTCTGCCTCAGCATCCATATTCTTTCTCTTTGTGTTTATGACAGTTGAATGGATCCAAGAATCTGCTACTCAGGCAATCTACCACCCTCATTTTTTTTTAAATTTAAATAAGTTTTCCTCACGTTGCATGGTTTCAGTTACCAACTCCACAGTGAAGAGGTAGTAGGATTTCATAGGGCAGAGGAGGGATTAGCTTTTAGTTTAGTGTTAAAGCACAAAAATATTCCTTTTGCATCTTCTGAATAATAACTGCAAATTTAATTTGGGATATGGTAGTTCTGATGTTTTTTCTTTCTTAGAAAATATATTAGGCAAAACAAAATGCTTGCACAGGCATTTAGAAATGTTCTTCACTCTGTATAGAGTAATCCACTATAGTCTCAATGCAGAAAACACTTAATTGTTGCATTATCCTACTGAAATCACTAAGAAAATCTTGGCTCTTACTATTAGACTCCTAGTAGCATTTTATTGGATCGGGGCCACTGAGACTTTCTTTAATATGTATTCTTATGCCACCCAATCACAAAAACCTGGTGGTATCAATACAAGCACTGCAACATCCACTGAGCAGTAACTGCCTTTGGTTCATTTAAACTGAAGCACATTCACAAAATACTCACTAAAAATAACAGAAATGCCAACGCCCCAACTGTTACCAAACAAAAAATGAAATAGGAAAATTACAAATTACAGCACTTTTGCACAGTCAACGGAAAAGCAAGTTCTGCCAGCCTGAGATACGTAAAGAAGTTTCTTTACAGTTGGACACTGAGGTGTCAAAATGATGGTCAGAAATGTTCTGCTAGATTCCAAGGACAGAAGTATTTTTAAGCATGAGAGAAAAGCCTGAATATCACAGAGACCTATGAGTTTCTCATGAACAGATAAAACATAGGTTTTATCTTACAGTTTTACCACATTTTCCTGTGCCTTTGGGATTATGTAACATTTGTGCAGTTTTATAAAAGACCCAGTGGGATGTCTGGTTCTTCCATTTCACTGCAGGACCATAGTGCTGAAAAGAGAGAATGCGATTAGTGGAATTTCCTGTTGAGTGACTTCGGTTTTTTGCCTTAATGTGATTTTGAATTAATATCTTTTGGGGAGTGCAGACAGGAAAGACAGGCTCTTTCTTAGTTAAAAGAATCGATATTAAAGAAGAAGAAAAGCTGAATCATGTTGCAGGTTGGGAATATGCTAACATTTATGCTGTCATTTTCAGTTTCTTTTAGGAAGCTTACAAACAGGACAACAAGAAAAACATGATCTAGTGAAGGAGAGCAATAAATAATGTTGTGACTTATCCTTCACATTAGTTCTCTCATGATATTTGAGAGCAAGACTTGTTTGTGGACATACGTTAAATGAGTTGATGGTCTCAGTTCAATAATCAGCTCTGTTTCACACAAAAAAACCCAGGGGCAGATTGCTGCAGATTTGAAGTTGAATGACCAGGAAGTTATGGGTCATAAGGCTGCACAGTGCTTTACACATTTTGTTTTCTTAGTGTAAAAAATCAAAATCAAACTACGACTAGAGATATGTGTTAGCTAATGTGGTGACACTGATTCTACAGAACCTGTCTGGTGGATATGGTGATGGCTTAATCTTCTACTGCTGTCAGTCAAACACTTTCAGAAGTGGTACATTTCACTCAGGGAATGTTAGCAGACTCAATCTGTAACCCTAAATAAGGCCATTCAGTTTTAGTGAGGGAGAAAAAAATGTTCTTGAATAACAACATAACTGATTTTGAAAAACAAACACAATCCAGATTTCAGCCCTATCTAACATGAGTGCTGCCCTCCAGACCTGATGCCAGTAGGGACTAAGCAGAATTTTTCAAGCACCAGTCCAGTGCACTATCCATCAGCAGAACAAAACACAAGCTCTTCAGAGCAGCTGACAGAAAGTGAAGAAAGTGTGCTTTTCAATCCACATTCTTCCAGACTTCCTAAATTATAGCAATGTCAGATCCATTTCAGTCATTTTCAGGAACATAGGAGTCCCACCTGGTTTGTGTGAGTTCTTTCACAGACCACTAAGCACATGTTTTTCTGGCACCTATTACAGGAGACACTGTCAAACAGGAGCCCTGCTATTTCACATACAGCATGCAATTCCCTCACCAGGTACATGCTAACACATGCACTGAACTTTGCTTCCCAAAGAGCTTAATTCACAGATATAAAGCTTCTTCCCAAGAGATTATATTTCAGCCAGAGTCTCATTTCCTAAATGTTAAGTTATTTAAAACTATAATGCTCCAACGTTGACAAACACACAGGTATTAACCTTAATAAGGATTGATCACATGGTTTATTATCAGTTGCAACTGTGCTATGTCATGTATTACAATAACAGCAATGCCAGCCATTTTATTTTGTGATTCTCTTCACAAACTACTAATGCCATAAGTTAATGATTTGATAAAATTCAGATTGCTGATATAATCAGATCACAGCTGCTCCAGTAATGAATGCTATAGAGATGTATATAAGTAGGTTATCTAATTAAGTATTAACATATCCATTGCAATATCCATCATTATGCTCTAATGCTGTCCTTCCCACATACCCATTCTGGGAATCCTTATTAATATAATTTGCTCTGGAGCTCACCTGCAAAATGAAATTCATTGACACTTACCTAGTAGGAATCCCGGTGGAGCATTCGCAGGTTCTGTTTCCACCACCACATGGGGAAAATCTGGCAGGAGGCTAACTGCACAGCAGGGGCTCCACTGCAGGTGCTCCCATTGTCGCCTTGCCAGCCAGGAGCCTTAAGCAATTGTGAGTCAGTTCCTCGAAAATCATGCTCATTTTTATTCAACAGCTTTTTACATTTCATGTTTGGGTATGAAACTGATGGTTTTGGGGTCTTCCTCTTTGAATTTCAGAATCTCTGCGGCTTAGAGGGGTCACAACTTGCAGTTGGGGTTACTGCCTCCTCCCCTGCCCCCATTAACTATAAAGGTAAAAAAATATTTTCAGGTGAAAGGTAATATTCTGACACATAGGTCGAAAACCACTGGATTTTTAGAAAACACACCAAGGTCAGAAAAGGGCACACAGAGGAGTGAAATATAATTCAGAGCACTACAGGAAAAAAAATATGAATGAAGAGTTTTTTCAAATACATTGATGGCAAAAGGCAGTATAGAAATCACATTGACCCATTACAGGGTGAGGTGCCCTTACAAACAGGGACTAGGCAAGGCAGACTAGACAAAAATGCATTTTTTGCCTCCACATTTGACACTGATGACAGACCAAGGGGGTCTCAGTGCCCTGAGCTGGAGAACCATGACTGTGAGAGTGATCAACTCCCAGTCAATCACGAACTTGTGCAGGATCTGCTGTTCTAGCTGGCTCCCTACAAATCCATGGGGCCTGATGGGATTGATCAAAAAATCCTCAAAGACATGCTGATGTAATTGTAAAGCCTCTCTTGATGATTTTTGAGCAGTCTTGGCAATCTGAAGATGTTCCAGCTGACTGGAAGCTGGCGAGTGTTGTCCTGATTTTTAAGAAGGGCAAGAAGGAAGACCCTGGAAACTACAGGCTTGTCAGTCTCACTTTACTGCCTGATAAAATCATCTAAAAGATTATTCTGGGAGGTACTGAAAAACCCAAGAAAAACACAGTCATCAGTCATAGCCAGCACAGCTTCATGAGGGAAAAGTCCTGATTTCCTTCTATGACAGGGAAACCCACCCAGGTGACATAGGAAAGCCAGCAGATTTAATCTTTTTGGACTTCAGAAAACCTTTCAATACTGTCTCTCAGAGCATCCTGCTGGACAAAATGTCCCACATACAACGGGGTAACCATGTTACGTGATGGGTAAGCAACCGTCTCAGAGCTTGGGCACAAAGAGTTATAGTGAACGGCGTAACATCAGGCTGGTGTCCAGCCATGAGTGGGGTTCCACAGGGCTCCACCTTAGGCCCAGTTTTTCAGCATCTTCAATAATGACCTGTTTTCAAGACCTGAAGGAATACTAATTAAGTTTGCCAATGACACTAAACTGGGAGGAGCTGTTGTCTCCCTTGAGGGCAGAGGAGCCCTGTAGAGAGACCCTGAAAAATCAGAGAGATGGGCAAGCACCAACTGCATGAAGGTAACAAAGGGAAGTGCCAGATTCTGCTCCTGGGATGAGGCAATCCTGGTTAAGTGTATAGATTAGGGAACAACAGGCTGAAGAGAAGTGTTGCAGAAAGGGACCCGGGGATCCTATCTGATGGCAAGTTGAATATGAGTCAGCAGTGTCCTGGCAGCCAGGAGGGACAACAGTGTCATGGGGGGCATCAGGTAAAGCCAATAGAGGGAGGGCTTTGTCCTGCTCTGCTCTGCACTGGTATGGCCTCACCTTAAATATTGTGCAGTTTTGGACAACTCAGTGTAAGAAAGATATTAAGC
>NW_020955334.1:22523-26627 GCF_003031625.1 Empidonax traillii | reverse complement strand
TTGCAGAAAGGGACCCGGGGATCCTATCTGATGGCAAGTTGAATATGAGTCAGCAGTGTCCTGGCAGCCAGGAGGGACAACAGTGTCATGGGGGGCATCAGGTAAAGCCAATAGAGGGAGGGCTTTGTCCTGCTCTGCTCTGCACTGGTATGGCCTCACCTTAAATATTGTGCAGTTTTGGACAACTCAGTGTAAGAAAGATATTAAGCTCTTAGAGAGTGTCCACAAGAGGGTAACGAAGATGGTGAAGGGCCCTCAGTGGAAGACGTATGAGGAGTGGCTAAGGGCACTTGGTCTGTTCAGCATGAAGGAGACTCAGGAGAGACCTCATTATGGTCTATAACTTCCTTGTGAGGGGAAGAGGAGAGGCAGGCACTGATCTCTTCTCTGTGGTGAACAGGGACAGGACTGAAAGAAACGTCATGAAGCTGAGTCCAGGCAGGTTTAGGGTGGATATCAAGAAAAGGTTTTTCACTGAGAGAGTGACTGAGCTCTGGAACAAGCTCTCCAGGAAAGTGGTCACAGATCAAGCCTGCTGAGTTCAAGAAGCATTTGGACAATACTCTTAGGCACGTGGTGTGATTCTTGGGGTGTCCTGTGCAAGGCCAGGAGTTGGACTGAATAATGTTGATGGATTACTTTCAACTCAGTATATTCTATGATTCTATGAAATAATGGTGGGAAAGGATGTGGATAAAGGAATGGAATGGCACTCTGCCCTGGGGTTCCTTGAAGAAAAAGGAACTCAGCCTCAAACTGAGCACCTCACACGAAAAGAGTTTTCGAGAGGAAATAATTTTAGGTTTTATAGTGATTTCATAAAGAAAAATTTTGGAGGTTTGGTTCTTGACTAAATAAAAAATGTCATACCAGTGTCTAGGACAACAGCCACCATGAAATATCTCAAAATATTATGAAACTTTGGAAGACTGATCCTTAAAGGAGTGTTATGCCCTAATTGAAACACAAGGATTAGTTATTAAAACCATAAGTGAGCATAGCCCATCCATAATCAATGGCACAGGCCCTGGATTAAACCCTAAATTTCTATAAAATGGGTAACTGGACAGTGTCATGACTGGAGACGTATAGGCACTATGTGATGTATGGTCCTGCCATACACAAGTGATACAAAACACAGAACACTTTAAATTTCCCCTTTCCAACAGTACACTTCTCCGGTTTAGAGAAAGTGCTACTATTTTTTTCTCCTAATTCTTCTTCCATTTTTATGGTTTTCCTGCCTTCATCAGTTCTGCCAAGTTGGTTGCCACAAATGATTTAAAGAACAGTATACAAAGGCTAAAAGTAATTAAGCAGAAAAAAGCAGAAATCTGTCAACAACTGTCATTGATACGTATGAGCAACATATATGCAGAGACTAAGAGATCTAGGAAGGTGTTTAATATCTTGGAAATATAGAGTTAGGAAGGTCAGAAAACAATGACAGGACACTCTCTGAGCCTTAAGATGGAAGAGAGCCATGGCTATCTTCCAAACAAGGAAGAAGATAAACAGGTCTGAATACAAGAAGGTGTGTTTATGTTCTTCTTCTTCTTTTTTTTTTTTTTTTTCTTTAATAGAGATTTTTTCTTTGCAGTGCTTCTTAAAGTTTGGTGCGAGAACCTAGTAAGATTTGATATGAAAAGACATTCCTTGGCTAATTCATATTCTCCGCCCTCTGATTTACCACCCAAATGGCCTGGTTTATCTGCATTTTTGTTGCTTGTTAAATAATGAATATAGTAAGTGTTTAGCAATACAAAATAGCATTGAAACCCTGGAGATTGGTGAATAATGCATAAAGAAATGTAATTTCATTAGTAGTATGTTTCCTTTTCATTATATAATATGCTCAATAGCTGTATGAAGAATAGAAAAATGCATTACTCACTTTCTTACTAATAAAGTCAGCAGAATTAAGAGAAAAGTTGCAGTAAAAAAATTACTGTTTCTGCATTTACAATGACTGTTCTTCTTACATCAGAAGAATCAGCCATAGATATATGCAAGCAACCCAAAGCCATACATTAAGCAAAACAGGGTCTCTATAGATCATCTGCAAGAAATCATTGAGACAACTACACTGGGAGAATTTAAAAAGGAGTCTGTATTTATGGGAACAGCAGATTCTGTATTTATGGGAACAGCATATTATGTGTCATCAAACACTCACAGAAATGTATTTTTTCATCATCCCATGTATTATTAACTTCACCTATCTCAAGGTTTCATTTAGAATCTGCTACTGTAGTATCTTAGAGCTATTCTGGCCCAATGTGCCCAGTGTGCAACCATCTCAGCCTGCTGACAGAACACCTTGCAGCTGAAAAAAATAATTCATTTTTAATGATACATCTTAGAAGAACAAAAATCTGTATCTAAGTGATTTATTGCACTGATTTTCTTTTAGTATTTTATCAGGAGGAAACATTTTTAAAGGGTTCTCCTTTGCAGAATTTTCACTCAAAGTGATTTTACTAATAGTCATAGATAATATTTTGAGGTCCTGTACATTTCACACATTGCATATGATCTGTTTTTACTGATGCTTTTGGTTTGTTTTTTTTTCTATTCGCTGAGGAAATCTTGTCTGGAGAAGACAGGTAAAAAAATATGTAGGTACAAATACGTGTGATTAGCAGAAAAAAACCCACCTTTTCCCACCATTGTCAGGTGGCACCTAAGTTCTCTTAAAATTTAAGATAGATTGACTGATTTACTGATAATACTGTCGTATAAGAAACTGAATTTGTGTGTAAAGAAACTACAAAAGTAGGACTTAGCTTTGGGTTTTGAACATTCAGCTTAAGATGTCCTACCACTTCAGTGTCTGTAAGGAAGGTCTATGTCCAAGCTCCCATAACAGACAGAGGAGGACCCAGTCAATACAGCTGATAGAGGCTGCAGAGATATTCAGCTCTCACTGAAACAGACACTGACACCTGCCCAGCTGAATGGTTTCCCTCTTCCTTTGACTGCACTGAGTAGGATGGGACAGCTTGCTTACATTCTCTGTACCTCCAATATAGACACCTCATGTTAGGAAGAGCTAAATTTCTTTGACGTAAACTTTTATTTATGGGAATGTGGCAAACTGGCTGCACTTGATGTGCTGTTTGTCATCTCAGCCATCCCTGGCACTACAACACCTTCTCCTGAGTTTTTCAGTGAGAAAGAGGTATGTTCAAGAAAGTTTAAATGTTGTATTTTCCACTTATGCCCATCAGTATGTCCATTGTAGTCTGTACCAGACATTTACA
This sequence comes from Empidonax traillii, assembly GCF_003031625.1. Classification (NCBI taxonomy): domain Eukaryota; kingdom Metazoa; phylum Chordata; class Aves; order Passeriformes; family Tyrannidae; genus Empidonax; species Empidonax traillii. The sequence continues at coordinate 23,364 of NW_020955334.1, read as the reverse complement.
TGATTTACATCTGTACCTGTGTATTTGTATCAGGACCAGACTGTTTCCACGTACTAATGCTGTAATACAAACTATCCTATCTTCATCAGACATTAACTTTTTTTTTCAAGAATTAAAGAGGCAAGGGATGAAAACTACTACGCAAATAATGTTTACCAAGAGGAAAACCAGGGCCAAATACTCTACCAATAACTGTCACAGCATACAATATACAGACGTTTCCCTCTGCTTTGTTCCTTCTAGCTAAATTTGTATTATTTAGGATATTACAAGTCCAGCATGGATTTGATTTCTAATAACAAGACACAGGTGTTCCCTTTAATTCCCTCTTTCACTGTTTGCTTGAGAACACATTTTACTTCAGCTGTTGGTTATTACTGCTGTGGGCAGCCTAATGTTATAAAGAAAACATAATGTATAAATTATATTTCCGACCTGTTGAAGCAAACAGCCTTTTCTGATGTACCATTTAAATTAAAATATAATCATAATAAAAAAGTATTTCCTGGTTTATCTCTTTTTTTATTATGTAAGTTGAACCCGGAACATGAAATTCATATTTTGTCTAACTGACAGTACTTTGAATCCTATGTAACTAATGAAACACTGTAATTTTATCTTATTATTATTTTGAAGGAAGCTGAAACCAAGCAGCAATTCAAGACACTTCCTAACTACCCTGATCTCTGGACTCTTGTCAATTATTTAAATATAGAGATAAAATAAAGACATTAACTAAATCCAAAAGGGCAAATGATCTCTGAGATCTGAACTACATCTCCTAGAAAAAAGGAAATAAACCACATAGGAAGTGACAGACTGGTTTTTTTTCTTGGTTGTT
>NW_020955334.1:8694-22502 GCF_003031625.1 Empidonax traillii | reverse complement strand
TTGCAGAAAGGGACCCGGGGATCCTATCTGATGGCAAGTTGAATATGAGTCAGCAGTGTCCTGGCAGCCAGGAGGGACAACAGTGTCATGGGGGGCATCAGGTAAAGCCAATAGAGGGAGGGCTTTGTCCTGCTCTGCTCTGCACTGGTATGGCCTCACCTTAAATATTGTGCAGTTTTGGACAACTCAATGTAAGAAAGATATTAAGCTCTTAGAGAGTGTCCACAGGAGGGTAACAAAGATGGTGAAGGGCCCTCAGTGGAAGACGTATGAGGAGTGGCTAAGGGCACTTGGTCTGTTCAGCATGAAGGAGACTCAGGAGAGACCTCATTATGGTCTACAACTTCCATGTGAGGGGAAGAGGAGAGGCAGGCACTGATCTCTTCTCCGTGGTGAACAGGGACAGGACTGAAAGAAACGTCATGAAGCTGAGTCCAGGCAGGTTTAGGGTGGATATCAAGAAAAGGTTTTTCACTGAGAGAGTAACTGAGCTCTGGAACAAGCTCTCCAGGAAAGTGGTCACAGCATCAAGCCTGCTGAGTTCAAGAAGCATTTGGACAATACTCTTAGGCACGTGGTGTGATTCTTGGGGTGTCCTGTGCAAGGCCAGGAGTTGGACTGAATAATGTTGATGGATTACTTCCAACTCAGTATATTCTATGATTCTATGAAATAATGGTGGGAAAGGATGTGGATAAAGGAATGGAATGGCACTCTGCCCTGGGGTTCCTTGAAGACAAAGGAACTCAGCCTCAAACTGAGCACCTCACATGAAAAGAGTTTTCGAGAGGAAATAATTTTAGGTTTTATAGTGATTTCATAAAGAAAAACTTTGGAGGTTTGGTTCTTGACTAAATAAAAAATGTCATACCAGTGTTTAGGACAACAGCCACCATGAAATATCTCAAAATATTATGAAACTTTGGAAGACTGATCCTTAAAGGAGTGTTATGCCCTAATTGAAACACAAGGATTGGTTATTAAAACCATAAGTGAGCATAGCCCATCCATAATCAATGGCACAGGCTCTGGATTAAACCCTAAATTTCTATAAAATGGGTAACTGGACAGTGTCATGACTGGAGACGTATAGGCACTATGTGATGTATGGTCCTGCCATACACAAGTGATACAAAACACAGAACACTTTAAATTTCCCCTTTCCAACAGTACACTTCTCCGGTTTAGAGAAAGCGCTACTATTTTTTTCTCCTAATTCTTCTTCCATTTTTATGGTTTTCCTGCCTTCATCAGTTCTGCCAAGTTGGTTGCCACAAATGATTTAAAGAACAGTATACAAAGGCTAAAAGTAATTAAGCAGAAAAAAGCAGAAATCTGTCAACAACTGTCATTGATACGTATGAGCAACATATATGCAGAGACTAAGAGATCTAGGAAGGTGTTTAGTATCTTGGAAATATAGAGTAAGGAAGGTCAGAAAACAATGACAGGACACTCTCTGAGCCTTAAGATGGAAGAGAGCCATGGCTATCTTCCAAACAAGGAAGAAGATAAACAGGTCTGAATACAAGAAGGTGTGTTTATGTTCTTCTTCTTCTTTTTTTTTTTTTCTTTAATAGAGATTTTTTCTTTGCAGTGCTTCCTAAAGTTTGGTGCGAGAACCTAGTAAGATTTGATATGAAAAGACATTCCTTGGCTAATTCATATTCTCCGCCCTCTGATTTACCACCCAAATGGCCTGGTTTATCTGCATTTTTGTTGCTTGTTAAATAATGAATATAGTAAGTGTTTAGCAATACAAAATAGCATTGAAACCCTGGAGATTGGTGAATAATGCATAAAGAAATGTAATTTCATTAGTAGTACGTTTCCTTTTTATTATATAATATGCTCAATAGCTGTATGAAGAATAGAAAAATGCATTACTCACTTTCTTACTAATAAAGTCAGCAGAATTAAGAGAAAAGCTGCACTAAAAAAATTACTGTTTCTGCATTTACAATGACTGTTCTTCTTACATCAGAAGAATCAGCCATAGATATATGAAAGCAACCCAAAGCCATACATTAAGCAAAACAGGGTCTCTATAGATCATCTGCAAGAAATCATTGAGACAACTACACTGGGAGAATTTAAAAAGGAGTCTGTATTTATGGGAACAGCAGATTCTGTATTTATGGGAACAGCATATTATGTGTCATCAAACACTCACAGAAATGTATTTTTTCATCATCCCATGTATTATTAACTTCACCTATCTCAAGGTTTCATTTAGAATCTGCTACTGTAGTATCTTAGAGCTATTCTGGCCCAATGTGCCCAGTGTGCAACCATCTCAGCCTGCTGACAGATCACCTTGCAGCTGAAAAAAATAATTCATTTTTAATGATACATCTTAGAAGAACAAAAATCTGTATCTAAGTGATTTATTGCACTGGTTTTCTTTTAGTATTTTATCAGGAGGAAACACTTTTAAAGACTTCTCCTTTGCAGAATTTTCACTCAAAGTGATTTTACTAATAGTCATAGATAATATTTTGAGGTCCTGTACATTTCACACATTGCATATGATCTGTTTTTACTGATGCTTTTGGTTTTTTTTTTTTCCATTCTCTGAGGAAATCTTGTCTGGAGAAGACAGGTAAAAAAATGTGTAGGCACAAATATGTGTGATTAGCAGAAAAAACCCCACCTTTTCCCACCATTGTCAGGTGGCACCTAAGTTCTCTTAAAATTTAAGATAGATTAACTGATTTACTGATAATACTGTCGTATTAGAAACTGAATTTGTGTGTAAAGAAACTACAAAAGTAGGACTTAGCTTTGGGTTTTGAACATTCAGCTTAAGATGTCCTACCACTTCAGTGTCTGTAAGGGAGGTCTATGTCCAAGCTCCCATAACAGACAGAGGAGGACCCAGTCAATACAGCTGATAGAGGCTGCAGAGATATTCAGCTCTCACTGAAACAGACACTGACACCTGCCCAGCTGAATGGTTTCCCTCTTCCTTTGACTGCACTGAGTAGGATGGGACAGCTTGCTTACATTCTCTGTACCTCCAATATAGACACCTCATGTTAGGAAGAGCTAAATTTCTTTGATGTAAACTTTTATTTATGGGAATGTGGCAAACTGGCTGCATTTGATGTGCTGTTTGTCATCTCAGCCATCCCTGGCACTACAATGCCTTCTCCTGAGTTTTTCAGTGAGAAAGAGGTATGTTCAAGAAAGTTTAAATGTTGTATTTTCCACTTATGCCCATCAGTATGTCCATTGTAGTCTGTACCAGACATTTACATGATTTACATCTGTACCTGTGTATTTGTATCAGGACCAGACTGTCTCCATGTACTAATGCTGTAATATAAACTATCCTATCTTCATCAGACATCAACTTTTTTTTTCAAGAATTAAAGAGGCAAGGGATGAAAACTACTATGCAAATAATGTTTACCAAGGGGAAAACCAGGGCCAAATACTCTACCAATAACTGTCACAGCATACAATATACAGATGTTTCCCTCTGCTTTGTTCCTTCTAGCTAAATTTGTATTATTTAGGATATTACAAGTCCAGCATGGATATGATTTCTAATAACAAGACACAGGTGTTCCCTTTAATTCCCTCTTTCACTGTTTGCTTGAGAACACATTTTACTTCAGCTGTTGGTTTTTACTGCTGTGGGCAGCCTAATGTTATAAAGCAAACATAATGTATAAATTATATTTCCGACCTGTTGAAGCAAACAGCCTTTTCTGATGTACCATTTAAATAAAAATATAATAATAATAAAAAAGTATTTCCTGGTTTATCTCTTTTTTTATTATGTAAGTTGAACCCGGAACATGAAATTCATATTTTGTCTGACAGTACTTTGACTTCTATGTAACTAATGAAACACTGTCATTTTATCTTATTATTATTTTGAAGGAAGCTGAAACCAAGCAGCAATTCAAGACACTTCCTAACTACCCTGATCTCTGGACTCTTGTCAATTATTTAAATATAGAGATAAAATAAAGACATTAACTAAAGCCAAAAGGGCAAATGATCTCTGAGATCTGAACTACATCTCCTAGAAAAAAAGAAATAAACCACATAGGAAGTGACAGACTGGTTTTTTTTTTTGGTTGTTTTTTTTTCCCCCTCTGAACAGATTAACAGAAGCCTTTCTGTCCACAACAAAGTAATTCATAGCCTGTTCCCATTACAGGCACTACACTATTCCACACAGCTCATTCACTCCCCTGTCATTCCTCCCACAATCTTACTGAACAAATGGCTTTCAACAAATTGATTGACAAACTGCAATTGCTCTATATATGAATAATGGTGTAATATTCCAGAATTTGGGGAAGCCTTTGCCTAAATGAAACCAAAAATCCAATACAAGAGAGAAAATAAAAATAAATTATTTTTTCTAATTCCTTGACCTCACAATTTTAAATATAGCTAGAAAGTGTTGGTATTCTTCTTTTAAAGGCTCATTAAAAATAAGAAGGAAGAGGAAAAGTAATAAGAGATGTTGCTGAAAAACTGTGTGGGAAGTTAAGAGTAAAACTGCCATTCCTGAGAGTATAATAAAGGTTCTCTTGTGGAGGTACAGAGCAGAGCCAAATCTCACACTGTTTCAAGAAAAATAAACTTCAGTCCATTTCCTTCTCAGAATCACTTGCCTCCTTTCCTCTACATTTTTAAATCATTACTACACTGAAACCAGATCTCAAACACAGCTATATGGAGACAACACTGCTTCTAAAAGGCAATCCACCTTTGGAGCACCAAAGCTTCAGTTTCTTTCTAGTGTAAATCAAAGATCACCTCTAGCAAATACAAGCATTTCCCGAGGCTTACTTTTAGTTCATCAGGATGGATAAAATTTAAATATGCCCTTTTGTCACATAAAAAAATATCAGAAGATTTCATAATCATAGAACAGGGCTCATTTTCAGCTGTAAAAATGGAAGAAATGTAAGCTGCATGGTTAAATTTGTAATGACAGTGCTATTTCCTTTTGTGATACCTCCACATATTTGAAAAATAATGCAATATTTTTTCAAATTTCAAAGATTTCATTCAAGGGACTACTGCATTTAAGAAGGTAATAATAAATTCTCAGGTATCACAGTATCTGACATGAGGTCTGAAATATCCATTAAATACCTTACATGAAACCGCTTCCTGGCAAAGAAGGGTGCTCCTATTAACTAGCACTGACTGTACAGTAAGCACCATTAAAGAGAGATCATCAAATTAAAATCAGTTTCAAGAGATGAGTTGAAAGTAGTTCCAAGGACTACATCTGCCCACTAATTACACTGGCAATGGGTCTGATCTTAACAAGAACTTAAAAGAAATGTTATTTTTCAAAGCATTCAAATAAAATAATTTTCTTCAGCTTTTTTATGCTTATATTTAGAGCCATGTTTTAAAACATTTCTGGAATCAAGGACAGTAGTAAACAGAGAAAGGCACAAACATTTTCCCCTTGAGAATGATTTTTCTCTTTGTTTTCAACAAGGTCTCTACAATGATAGGTGACACTGAGTTGCAGAGGAAACCCACTGTTTATGAAAAGCTGTCAAACACACTAAATAAAGAGAACAACAGGTGAAATTTTTTAGCCTCTATTACCTGACAGTTATAACTTAATGCATGCCTTGAAACAGTAAAAATACTTTCAGATGCCAGTGAGATTTCAAGTTGATAATGTCCTTTTATAAAAACAATATTCGAATCTATTAATACATCAAGCAGTCATGTCAGTAACATGGTACTTCCACCTATTTAATTACAATGTTAAACTTCTGATAACCATACAAACAATCTTAATAGACACCTGTGTGCATCTCTGTATATAATGCACATGTACATGCACACACAAACACATATATGTAAGAAAACATCTGCAATAAAGTCCCTTAGGATCAACTATATGTCTGCCAACAGCTACCATTCCTGAATTCCTTATCAAATCTTCAGGGGTGTTCTGGCTTTTGCAGGTGACCAGAATACCATGAGCCTGAGCACCACTGCAGCTGCAGTAACACACCTCATCTCATCCCCCTCTCCAGGAAACTGTCCTTGGAGCCACCCCCATTACTTAGAAAAACCTCCCACGAGACTATGTTACCCCAAGCCCATGTTTTTAGCTGGAGCTCCTTAATTTCTGTCAGTCACCAACTCCTCTGTGTAATCGTTGGTACCCTACTGTGGGTTCTCTTTATTTATGTTATTCCATGAAGTGTGAAGAATTCATTGTTTTCCAGGAGATCATGTTCCTACCCAGCTGTGTTTTTATTTTCATTAAAACTGAGGGAGAGTCTCCAGCTGCAGGGGACGATGAAAAATAAATCAAGAAATAATATTCCAGTAGAAATGTATCTTGGAAGTCCCATTCCACCTATGCGATGGCCACAGCAGTGTAAGTTCAGACACCACGGCAGTTTTTACTAGCTACGTCCCAGTACGCTCAGCTACAAATAATTTTCAGGCTTATTTCATGGGTCCAGTGCTGCTTTTGCTTTATTCCAGTTCTTCTGCTTGTAAAGTTTCATGGACTTGAAATTAGTACTGTTGTGCAGAAGCTTATCAAGAGAAGATTTCAAACACATCTACGTATTTGCCACATCACGTTTCCTGGCTTTATGTCATTCAGTGCAAACCAGAGCTAAACACAGCAGGACAAAATCTCTGCTGGTGTCAATCATGTCAGGCCCTTTAAAATCAATGGAGCCAGGCTCATTTGTCTTTGCACCTAATTTTTACTGATACAGAAAAATGAGGGTTTTATAAATATGCAAAATATGTAAATGAGTAATCTTGCTTTGCTTAATTTTGATGCCACATGAGCACTGACTCCAAAGACAGCTGGGGCTAGTGTTCCAGATGTCATAACACAGCATCCAATCCACACGTTATTTCAGATAACATTTGCACAAAATTATTTTGAAGTTGGTGAGTGAGATCCCCCTCCAGATTGCAGAAGTTTGGCATTGAGTGAGTAGAAATTTGAGCGACAATACTCACATATTAAAAGAAGCTATCACTAGAGATGTTTAATGTACATTGTGGACACTAACCTTGTGACCTCAGGAGTTTTTTTTTCCCTAAGTCTTCACTGGCTCATGCCCTCATCATGCCACCTGATTCACAGAATCAAAAGGCTGGGAATACGCAAATTAATTACTGCCCATTGTAGGAGATCAGGTTCTAGACCATCTAAGGAATCTGAATGTGCACAAGTCAGTGGGACCTGATGAGATACATCCAAGGATCCTGAGAGAACTGGTAATGAAGCTAGCTGCTAAGCCACTGGCCATCATATTTGAGAAATTGTGGCATGCTGGTGAACTTCCTACTGAGATTTTTAAAAGGTAAAAAAAGGAAAGCACAGTGAAATACAGGCCAATCACTGTGACCTTCGGGCCCAGCAAGTGCATGGAGCAGAACCTGCTCAAAATTATGTTAAGGCACATGGAAAATAGATGTGACAGGTTGGTGACAGCCAACGTGGCTTCACTAAGGGCAAATGGTGTTTGACAAATTCAATGGTGAATTTCTATGACAGTGTTGCAGTATTGGTGGATAATGGAAGAGTGATTGACATCAGGTACCGGACTTGTGTAAAGCATTTGACAGTGCTCCGCACAACATCCTTGTCTCTAAAATGGAGAGGCATGGATGTGATGGATGGACCACTCGGTGGTAAGGAATTTTCTGGATGGTCACAGTCAGAATTGTAGTCAATGGCTTGATGTGCAGGTAGAGACCAGTGATGAGTGGTGTGCCTCAGGGGTTGGTATTCGGAACAGCGTTGTTTAATATATTTGTCAGTGACATGGACAACGGGATTGAGGGCACTCTCAAGAAATTTGCAGGTGACACCAAGCTGCGTGGTGTGGTTCATACTCCAGGGGGAAGGAATGCCACCCAGAGAGACCTTGGTAGCCTAGATAGGTGAACTTCACTCATGAAGTTCAACAAGGCGAAACGTAAGGTCCTGGGTCAGATTATTCCATACATGGATACAGGCTGGGTGATGAGTGGATTGAGAACAGCCCTGCAGAGAAGGACTTGGGGGTATTGGCAGAATTAAAACTGAATATGTGCACTTGCAGCCCAGAAAGCATCAACAGAATGAGCTGCATCAATGTAAGAGTAGAAGGCGATTCTCTCCCTCTACCCTGCTTTTGTGAGACTCTACTTTGAGTCTGCATTCAGCCCTGGTGATAAGAAAGACCTGGTGTAGTGGGCCCAGAGGAGGGCCATGAAGATGGTCAGAGTGCTGAAGCAGCTCTCCTATGAAGACAGGCTGAGAGAGTTAGGGTTGTTCAGCCTGGAGAAGAGAGGGTTCCAGGAAGACCTTCCATTACCTAAAGGGCGCCTACAGTAAAGATGGGGAGGGATTCTTTGTGAGGGAGTGTAGCAATAGGACAAGGAGTGATGGTTTTAGACAGAAAGTGGGCAGGTTTGGATTATATTTTAGGAAGAACATCTTTACTTTGAGGGCACTGGAATAAGTTGGCCAGAAAAGCTGTGGATGCCCCATCTCTGGAAGTGCTCAAGACCAGGTCTAGCAACCTGGTCTAGTGGGAGGTGGGAGGTGTCATCTAATCCAACTCCCTGGCAATAAGCAGGGACATCTTCAACTAGAATAGGATGCTCAGAGCCTCATCCAACCTGACCTTGAATATTTCCAGGGATGGGGCATCTACCACCTCTCCCGGCAACCTGTTTCAGCATTTCACCACCCTCATCATAAAAACTTTCTTCCTTCTGTCTACTCTGAAACTACCCTCCTTTAGTTTAAAACCATCAATCACCCCTTGTCCTATCTCTACAGCCCCCACCAAAACGTTTGCCCACATCTTTCTTAGAAGTCCCCTTTAAATATCCAAAGTACTCAATAAGGTCACCACAGAGCCTTCTCCTCCCCAGGATGAAAAAACACAACTCTCAGCCTTTCCCTATAGGACAGATGCTCCAGCTCTCTGATTATTTGTCTGAGTAAGTTCCTTTCATAATTTCCTTGTGTATCTTTTGTTACTTACTAGAAGGATTGTTTTAACAGACTCATGATGACTATGATGTATTTCCCATTCTGCAGATAACATTTTATATTGTGCCATCCCTATTTAGGCAATCTGCTTTGCAAGTATTCCTAATAATTTAATACTCATAGAATTTTACCATAATAGTTTAATGTTCTTCATTAAAAAAAAAAAAAAAAAGGCAAGCAAAACTCAATTTATTCCTGATTTTCTTCCCTCCTCAGAAGTTGCATTTTGAACTGCATGAGAGTATTGGACAAAGATATTATTTAACAATCAGGTAGTCCCCTTGACCTTCAAGTGGAAGAAAAGAAAGCATGTTATAACTTCAAGTGCAACCCACTCGCTTAATAGAGAGAGAGGCTATATACACAGCAGCTCCCCAGGACACATGACTTCCTCCCACAAGTTTAATCGAGATAAAGTGGGACAAACAATGTTAACTGCCACCTACAGTAGAAATAGATATTTTGTAGGAGGAAGGAATAACAGGATAGCAGTACTACATTACTTGCCCTTTCTCCTGGTGAAGAAAGGCAAAAAATAATAGAGACCAGAAGCGTTTCACACTGGTACTGTAAAAATAGTTTTATCTTGAAGCTAAGAAAGATTATCTTCACTGTTTTTCTGACTGAAATGAAGTAACTTCAATTTTGTCAACTTGAAAAAAATCACTAGACAGGAAGTTGTAAATAGCACAGTAGTTTTCAACACAGGACAACTGCGAACAATAGCCCCTCTCAAAACACTTGTACAAAATGATCAGTGAGGACAGTAGGATTAGTTTTTCTGGAATGAGAATCTATTGCCAATTGACCAGATGAAATTTAGAGAAGCAAAGTCCACAGTATATCTATGGATAAAAGCAATTCCTTCTAATTTCTTTACCAACACCTTGACAACCTATACAGCATAAGAAGAGTGCATCTGGAGCCCATAAGAGTGATACTGATTTGAACTCTGAAATAATTTCTGGCGTTTGAAACTAAGAGCAGAATACAGCACTTGAGAGTGAGAAAATTCTTGAAAAGTACACAAGAAAGGAATTAAAATAGTCAAAATTCTCAAAGTGAAAGTATATGTAGACAATAGGAAAAGTGAAAGTATGTGTAGACAATAGGAAAATAATAATATTTATAGCTTGAAAAGTTAATGGGGAAATATTGACTGAAACATGATGCCAACAATATAGACAGTAAAGAGGAGAAATCAGAGAATCTGTTACTGACTTTAGAATGTCCCACTTGTCACAAAGGCCACACTGATATTTATTTGGATAAATGTATTAATAACCAATTACCAGATGGAAAGAAACAAACAGGATAGAGGGCATAAAGTCTTAATTAAAGGGGGATTGTGTCACAGCAGAAAGGAACCAGAGGGAAAGGAAAGAAAGCACTCCAGGAACATAAATTAATTCCAGTGCCAAGGGGCATTATGTTGTAAAAATAATTCCTGTAATACAGTAATTTCAGTGTGAAAGCTAGTTTCCAAAAAACTCTTCAGTTGCAAACTGAGGATTCACAGTCAAGGGCAAGAGAGAATACAGCGGCAGAGAAAATAATAGAGGAATAAAACTGTTAAGAAATAGAGCTGGAGATAAGGGTGGGGGTATAGATAAAGAAATAGACAAGGAAAAAGGAATTCTTAAAGGATTCAACATTCAGGAAAACCCACATAAAGGATTGAAAACATAACAAAAGAGGAGGGGATGAGTGGTTCAAAAAAAAAAAAAAAAAGTTAGAAGAAAAGCCCTGGTTGAGAGCCAAAGGCTGACTGTTCAAGAGTTATAACTTAGATAACTATTCATATATATACATAGGTTTATAATATTTTCCACAGTGTAAAATATTTGCAGTGGGCCACAGCTTGGGCTAAAATCCTAATTTGTTAAGAGTGCACACCATTTAATTGCTAAGCATTTAAGCACCTATTTTGAAATATCTGGAGTCATTCAGGCAAACCTGCCATCCATGCCATGCTCTTACGCACATGGTGGATCCAAAGTCTCAGCTCTCATCTGTCCTCAGCTCCTATCCGTCCTGTGCCAGCAGAGAAGAGGACATGGCTAGAGGAGCGCTTTCCATCCTTTCCATTCATGGGAGACCACTTCTAACTGCCTTTTCTCTAATGTGAGACCATCGCTGAAAGAGAAAGGCCCCACAGGCAAAGAGGAGAGGAAGAGAATGAGTGTCATCAGGTTCCTGTCCTGGATGGCAACTAATTTCACAGTGCCCAGGCTGACACCCAAGCCCAATTGTGCAATAGCTTGGTTTCCACACTGCTCCTGAGAACTAACCAGCAACCTTGGCAATCAGAAATAAGGGCTAAACCCAAATGCTTTAACAGAGCCATCTGGAAACAGAAAACTATGCAGGTCTGAGCTGAAAAGTGACAATTACTAATGGGTGCCACAACCCAGAGAATCTGCTCCCATCTGCCTCCTGGATGACTTTGGATGCATTTCCACCTGGTAGGGCCACAGCCCACAGCTGAACCTTTGCTGAAAAGCAGGATGTAAACAGAACCACATGTTAGGATAATGAAACAAAATTAGTGCTCCTGTCCAGAGACAGCTTGGGAGTAAAGGGTCCCAAGGTTATATAAGGAAGTTGAGCCTGAACCTCATTAAGGACCAGAGCAATCATATCTTGCAGTATTAAAGGTTACCTGGTAATTTTTCTGTGTTCTGCAGTGGACAAGAAAACAGCACATTGTAATTTTTCTTTTTAAGGGGCTAGTGTTGAATAGTGAATAGCACAGGCCAAAATTTTAAGCTTTATTTATATGCTTGGAGGGGTTTACATCAAATCAGACAGTGTCTCTTCCTTTACCAATGTAGCCTGCATTAGCATTCATTTCAGTAGTACTACTTTTCCAACTAACAAATGCAGAAGAAAATAAACACATATATAATGATCATAAATGTTGCTAAATTACATTATCTAGTTACTTAAAGATTTGCCCTTTTTTCTACCTTGTTTCTCTGTAGATTATTTAACAAACAGTCTGTAAGGAACAACTGTTTTTTTTACTTTGCTAATATTTAATGAAATTTTAAACATTTGTCTTTTAAATGCATTGAAGAATAACTGTTTTGAAGGCAAATGCATATTTTTCAACAATTTCAACCTTTTGTTCCCTTTTAAAATGAGCAAAGGACTGAAAATGATCTTTGGTGTTGCACCTAGAGCATTCACAAAAGCTTTAGAGAAGTCTGCACACAACTGATTATTGAGTATTGCCAAATTTATGATAATTCAGTGTCTACAGTCTCCCACGTAGCCTTGAGTCTGTCTAGCTCTTGCTTTCAACATAAAAAAAAAAAAAATCCTGATGCTTCTCAGCAGACAATACAAACTTAATAATTGTTTTTATGATGTGTACCTTTTGTGCTAATAAGGATAAGCAAAGAGAATGAAACTTTTACCTGTTTCTCACTCAGAGGCAAATGCACCAGGATGATCAACATGATACAATATCACACAGTACGGTATGCATTACATTTACTTTTAATAAACTCGATGATCTTTAATGTGCCTTCCAACCCAAACCATTCTATATCCTATGCAAGCTTTTTAATAACAAACGCCTCATTTAAAGCTCTTAAATCATTACTGGTGCAGAAATAAGTGACCTGATTTTTTGAAGTACCAAGGATGATGTCATTTATTTAAATGCTCATAAGGACTTGCGGGCATACATTTAGATCGATGTTTGTTTAGACAGTAGTATCATAAATGATATTCAAATTATTTATGTAATCTGGCATTCATAAATAACAAATTTTTCCTCTGATTTAAATATCCGTGTTTGACCAGTCACCAATGCTAAATACGTATCCAAAATATCTTTTAAACTAAGCTGCATTGCATGGAAATATCTTTCTAGCCTAGTTGACTCCCTAATTATTCTCTCTTTTTAACTCCAGCATGCAGTTTGTGTACACTCTAGAGTTTGCTAGAACTGACTCACTGAAAAAGAAATATGTGTACCCCTGATAACACAGGGGGTTTTAAAGTAGCAAGGAGATTTTTTCAAAAAAAAAAGTTATTAACACCTCTTTGAAGGGTGGAAGGAATTTGAATAAAGACATTTTCCATTCAACTAAATTGCTGTAAAGGTTTAACTAAACTGACAGAGGACTTGTTGTTCTATGTTTTCATTCAAGCAAAGGTCATATCAGAATCAAAAAATGTTTATTGTTCTAATGCTTTCTTTGCAAATAGAGTACACTTTCCAAACTTGAGTACACTTTGAAACTCCCAACAGTGTATTCTGCTGCATTAATTTAGTTTATACTCTGAGCTACAGCTCCTCAGCTCCTGTTTTGTGAAAAGGAAGGCCCTACCTCTTATCACCAGATTTACCCTGGAGATGAGGTCTTGGAGATTATGTCCTCCATGATCTAAGGAACTATTTTTCATCATGAAATTAAAAGCAGCAGGAAGGGATTTTTTTCTTTCGGGGGCTGTGGGCGCAGCTGATAAAATCCACTTACCCTGTATGGGAAACAATAATATCCCTGCATTAGAAACAACATGAGGCATAGGCTTTGCCTATGTTTGTCCTGGTATAGTCATGCAGGGACACTCGAGTGTCCCTGGTGGTGCAGTGGCTAAACCACAGCGTTGTCAACGCTGAGATCTGGGTTCGATTCCCGGTTAGGACACTCCCCGGGCAGATGGAGCTCGCTAGCCCTGTAAGGCAATCCATCTACATCCTGAGGACCTCGCTGCCACCGTCCAAGCGTGCTTGGCCCCGGCAGATGAACCTCAGGATTAAAGGGTGGGC
>NW_020955334.1:1250-8349 GCF_003031625.1 Empidonax traillii | reverse complement strand
GCGCAGGCTGGAAGGTGGAAAGACCTTCCCCGGTTCTTCGTTCGCGAAGAGACTGGCCATTATATAGTCATGCAGACAAAGCAAGATGAACATTTGTACCTTCACACACAGAGTTTGTGAAAGGAAAATCTGCATTTGTATAGTACCCAGCACATGGGGTCTGTAGTCTAGGACTGAGATCTTATATATATTATAAAATTATAGATTATCAGCATTAATAGACTGAGAGAGTTGGGATTGTTCAGCTTGGAGAAGTGAAGCCTCTGGGGAGACCTTATAGCAGCCTTCCACCAGAGGACTGCAGGAGAGCTGGAGAGGGACTTTTTATACAGATATGTAGTGATAGAGCAAAGGGGAATGGCTCTAAACTGAAAGAGGGTAGAATTATACTAGATATTAGCAAGAAATTGTTTACTGTAAGGGTGGTGAGGTACTGGTTGCCCAGAGCAGTTGTGGATGCCCCATTCCTTGAAGTGTTCAAGGCCAGGGGCTTTGAGAAACCTGGTCCAGTGCAAGGTGTCCCTGCCCATGGCAGGGGTGTTGTAACCAGATCATCTTTAAGTTCCCTTCCAACCCAAACCATTCTGTGCTTCTTTGATTAATAATAATATCAGACAGCCCACATAGTTCACATTCTTTTTACTACATTAAATTAAAAGACTATAAAATTATTCTGTGAGAGTCTTTTAGTTCCCTTGAGCATAGGATCAAAATACTACAAAAATTGCTTCAAGACAAATCTTCCTCACCGAATTTATTCTGTGCCATCTTGTCTGGGTGCTGTAAGTGGGCCATAATATTTAGTAAATCAGTATGATCAGGCTAAGTTTTCACATAAGTTTATTGAAATAGTTCTATTCAGTACTTTCCCTTTATATTGATAGAATTTTAATTCCAGAAGGGGCCATTGCAGCCATCTGTTTTCAAAACTAGCAAAACATAGCCAAAAAGTCTTCTTGGAATGGATTCCTACTTCAAGTAAATAACTAGGTTAAAAACACAGCAGAGCCTTTTGAAAAAGCTATTTCAAAAAATATCTAATGTAATATTCAAAATTTCAAGTGCTAGGGAGGCCATCATAGCCTTTTCTATGGATAGCTATTTCTATGGATAATTACCCTTGCAATTAAAAATGTGTGTAGTGAATAAAGCCTGAATTTGCATAGTTTCAGCTTCCAGCCAAAGGATCTTTATGTATCTTAGTCAATTAAAAGCAAGCCTCTTCGATCATCAAACTGCTGTTCCACACTTGTGTGAGTAAAATCCATGATTAAATCACCTTTTACACTTTTTTTAACTATTATTTTTTATTTATTTCTTAAAGAAATAGACTGCACTCCTTCAGTATCTTTCTGTAGGACATATTTTAATTAATTGTAAATATTATTATGACATTCCTCTGATTCAATATCTTTCAATATCTTTCTTGTATTGTGGATACATGGATACTGGGAACACTTTTTCAATTCCAACTAGGATGTGGCCAAATATTTTTCAGACTGAACTAAATACAACCCAGTCACACCCACTGGTATATAAGCAATTTTATTCTTTCATTTTACCATCAATTCACGTTTGTCAGTAGTCATTTCTTTTCATCCAGTGCAACCTCTCCGAGCTGAGAAGTTGCTGACTGCTATTCTTCAGAAATAAAAGATTTATTTCTGCACTTTCCATGTAGGCAGACTGGTCCCTTATGCTCCTTCTCTATTTTTTTCTGTATTTTATGGACAATCATTTGAAAAGCTGTGTTTCTGTCACTATACTTATGCTGTCACAAGCTTTCTCTGTACAAAGATCCATCTCTGCTTTTCTAAGGCCACCAGCCCGATTTTACAGACAGAACAATTCATAACTACTCAATAAGAATTCTATGTTTTTTTTCCTTGGATTGACATAGGAGAAACAAAGAACAACCCAGAAAGGACATATCAATCAAAACAAGCTTTATTCTAAGATACTCCCCCTCTAATCACCAAGCTGCTGGTTCTTAATCCATCCAAACCTCATGATTGTGTTACCAAACTGGTCTGGGAAAAAAAAAAAAAAAAAAAAAAAAAAAAAAAAAAAAAAAAAAAAAAAAAAAAAAAAAAAAAAAAAAAAAAAAGCCCTGAGACTGTTACGTGTAAACATGCAAATACGTTCAAGATAAAGAGAACTTCCCAAAACTATCAGGTCAGCTTGCAAGCCCTAGTGAAACAAATATAGATAAGAAGTCTAGGTATGTCTGCATTCTAAATAGTCTGGAGTTTCCTAGACTAAGATTTACATATTTTAGAGAAAAAATCACCTCTATCTCAAGCTAGTAATTTAGCGCAATTAGAAGATCCAGATGGCCAGACAACAAACATTTCAGAGTCCTAATTTTTAGAAACTACCAAGTAGTTTCAGTATGCAGGGAGTCCTCTTTTGTCTCAGACAGAACCACACAAATCTCTACCTGCTTTAAAAACTCTTAGGCTTAATGGCATCTGTGTAATATCCCAAAGTGAATCTTAATTTAGTGAATGAAATGTGTCCTGGCTCCAGCCAAGAGTTTTGTAGTAGCCCGGAGGGGGCATGGTTAGGACCCAGAGATTATTCTATACAACCTCGGGTCATTGCTGGGGGCAGGAGGAAGGGAGTCTCTTCCAGTGAGAAAGACTCCCTTCTGGTGGGGTTAGCGTGGCTGGGGCTCCTCAGTGAGCATGTTGCATGTGAATCACTCTCTCTTTTGTACACTTTTGTTATTAAAATTGTTGCTCTTACTGTTTGTTTTCTTATCTTACTGCTGTTTCCAGTAAATTCTTCTTACGTCAACCCATGATCTTTACCTTTTGCACCTCTGATTCCCCTCTCCAGCCACCACAGGGGGCAGTAGGGGTAGGGAGAGGGAGGAGCAAGTGGCAGTGTGATTTCAGTGGGAGCACTGAATTGGGGAGTACCATTTCTAAACCACAACACAATGAAAGAGTGAAATTTTGCATTAGAGAGATTCAGGCTTCTCTCAAACATTGAAAAAATCTAATTTTTAACAAAACATCAGTTTACATAATTCAGTCGTGGTCTATTTTGACAATTTTATTGTAAATATCATACTAGTCCCAATTCTTGAGCATACTAGCCTCAAAAAAGAATCACTGTTTTTATTTAAAATATGAGAGATTTAGAATTAGCAATCTGTTTACTTTTATTAATATAATAAAAAATTAAATACATTTTGTCTCTAATCCTTACTAGTCTGCCATAACAACGAGTATGATAATACTCTCTGAGAATTACTTCTGATAACAGTGCCATCTTACACTGACATTCTAGAGGCCATGAATCACTGGTTGTAGAAAAAAATGCTTATTCTTTCTATGTGTTTTATGCTGAATAGTAGCCAAACACTCCAAAACCACTCTGTGAAAGTTACAAAACTTATTCACTTTAAAAAAGAAAAACCTATATCTGCAAATTCAATATGCATATTATATTCTATTTGTGGAGACTATAGCCCTGATTTTAAAAGTATTTGTGATGTCCTTAGTTTTGAATTAGTACCTTAGATTTAAAGATGAATAAATTTTTAGGTCTTTGGCCAGATCAGAACTAATGTACAAAGTCAACATATTGACACGCTACAAACAGAAACTGAAAAGCAAGTACAAAACCCCAGAATGCTCATCAAATAGAGAAAAAAAAATATGCCTTGAATGTTATATTCAAAGAAAAGGTTTATTAAGAGATTATTCTGTTGCTTTTAAGCTATAAGAGTCTCAGATTCATAATACTGTTTTGCATTGATTGTCATGTCTCTCTGGGTGTAATATATTTATTTCTCATATGATAACATCATCAGGATCTCTTGCATACAAATGCAATTTGCCAGGAAAATAAAAAAAAACAACTCTATAAAAAGAAATTTACATAGCCACTGAATACAAATAGGATTAGTGTACAGTTAACAAGAAGTGCATTCAAGAGGAGTCAACAGCATTTATGAGATGTTTAATAGCCAGCATATGAAGTAATGCTGAGATGCAGCTGCATCTGGATCATTTTATAGTTTCTTTGTTCTTACCAGGATGCTCTCATGCTACTATTTTATATGCAGGTAATCAGCCTTAGAGGTCTTGTAAACTCATGGTAACAGTATTTCCATCTATGCAGTGGCTCAAGAAAGGTACAGAATATCTCCTCTCTCTCTTTAAAAGATAAAATAATTGACAACTATAATCCTTTCTGTGTGAGGATAGTGTGGAAAATGCCATAAAGACAAACTATAATTTGCTTTAAAATGTTGCCAGAATTATCCATAGGCATCATGTCTCTGAGGAGAGGCTCAGTGGTCCAGACAGAAAAGGATTTATCATGATGTGAGCAGAGAGCATTTAACCTTCCCATTAGAATGTGTAATAGGTACCCACACACAATAGCCCTCCTACATCTTCTCACGTGCATAGGCCCCCTCCCTGCCATTAGCACTATCTCCACTCCCTGAAATAAAGACCTGGAAAACTTGGCAAACAGTGAATGCTAATTCTCACAATGAGTTCATCTTGTGCATTTAGTAATGTGGGCTGACTTTATAAAACAAGGGGGCATAAACTTGAACACCTCCACCTACTGACTTCTCAGTTATTTTTTCAAAAAGTGACAGTCCTATGGTTTTTAATCCTGATTCCTGCTAACCTTATAATGTGCTGTGAGCAAAGTGCTGACAGCATATTCTTTTCCTTTTGTAAATTTGTTCCTTGCTGGAATGCCCAAAGATTTCATACTGTTTGCACTGTGTTTGTGAGAAACCTGCAGCTGGAGAGACTGTGCTCCACAGATCCTCAGAGAGGCCGGATGAGAGCTGTGTTTCGGATGTGTCCTTCCACATGGGGTTCTTGTCTACTTGCCCACCCTGCTGTGAATTTTCTCAGCGCAGTTGGCAGCCAGCTTATTACTACTCTGCAACACAAAGCCCAGCCGAAACTCAGTATGATGATCATGATAACACGTTTTGCTGTGAAAAGACATAGAGGTGCTGAAAACCGGCACATAACATTCCTTTTTTTTTTTTTTTCTTTTTTTTTTTCCCCAGGTTTCAAGCTTACTCATCTGTGTTAGAAAAAAAGAAATTTAGTTTGTGCATAAATGTGAAAGGCTCTACATAGTAACAGGAGCATGCAAATGTGAGTTAATTTGTGCCACTTTGGAGGCAGTGTTCAGTCCTCATCTCTTTTTACTTATCTGTGTACCTGCATCTGACTGGCTAAACGTAACACTGGAAAAGTAACACTGAAAAAAGAAAAGGCAATAGAAATATTCCAGCAATACTGAAAAACTGGGGGATGGGGATGGGGGTAGTTCATTAGCTTTTTTTGTGATAAAACTATGTGAAGCCAGTAATTTAAAACCAACCTTGATTTTCATATTTTCTAACTAATACCATGTCACAGGTAAAGGAGACTGTCAGTTGCCCAGCAAAAAATGGAGGTAGTATTTAGAAAAGGTCAAATAAATTTGACAAAAAACCCATGTGATAAAACAAAATTAACTTCCAGTCTTAGAATACAGTATGTAAAAATGTCAGCATGGTATTAACATTCCAGCCAGCTACATATGTCTGGTAAGCAAAGTCAAAGACTGGTATTTTTCACTCTTTGTAGCCCTAAAACTGCACAGAAATATGGGAGAATGAATTCAATCTTGTTCTTGCTTTCAGGTCTCCACAACTTTTCAGTGCAGCATCCTAATCTTTATTGCAAATGTTCCATTCATCTGGAGACAAGACTGAACTATATAGGGACCTGGGCTCAGTGAATCTTCATTAAGAGCCAAAGCGAGCTTATTTTAACTTTCAGGTGTGCTAATTCAGAGTTCCTTCTATTTTATTTTAAGAAATCTGCTAAAATGGATTAAATGTGATAAATAAATCTGGGAAGATAAAGTAACTCAAAATGCCTTCTGGCACATTTTTCAGAACAAAATCACATTTTTTAATGGTACATATGTTTGCCTGGCATATGGTTTTAATTGCATTATTTCATTGCATTATCTGACTTCCTGACTAAGAAAGGTATGGTCGGCACCCATGACTATGGGTAAGACTCAGATCATTGATTTCTGTCCTACTTTTTGTTCTGAAAAGACAGTGGTAGGTATGAAACATTCATTTATTAACCTTCATAACAGTCTAATTCACTACTGACCACAGACTGCTTCTCCAAAGCATGGCTAAGATAAAGACATCAAAGACAAAAATGTTCAACATATTTTTCTGATTTTTTAATTCAAAATATTCCTGAAAACTGTATATCTCTACCTATTCATGAGCGAGAACAGATTTTTTGCTGTAAATATTGTATGGAGAATTACTCTTCAATTTAGACTTATTTATGTGAAAGACAGCAGGCTGTGTCCAAAAGAGACTTCTGCCTTTAGCAATTAAGGGAATAAAGGGAATAAAGACTTCATGCTTCTAGCCAACCCCAATGACTTGGAATCAGTCCTTGAACATTAACAGCTGATATTCATTTGTGATCATTTTGCTGCCGAGGTGCCGGATTTTCTGTGGATGGCAATATGCCCCTTACAAGGTAATCTGCCAGTTTTCCAGGACACAGCTGCCAGTCAGCTGTGAGTTTAGGTGGTGAGAGTATATTGCACTGCCAAGGCCATCCCATCTATATGAAGAGCAGTGTTTTTTCAGAGAGTGGTATGGAAGTGCCAAATGCCCAAGCCAAAATGAGATAAAAGAACAACAGAAGAGAGGAAGATGTGGTGGTTTCAGGCACTTCACTCTGCCAGAGAATGGTTGAAATCACAGAATCACAGAATATGCTAAGTTGGAAGGGGCCCACAAGGATCATAAAGTCCAGCTCCTGGCCCTGCACAGGTCCATCCCCAGGAGTCCCACCATGTGCCCAGGAGTATCATCCAAACGCTTCTTGAACTCTGTCGGTTTGGTGGCATGACCACTTCTCCGGGGAGCTTGTTCCAGAGCCCAAACACCCTCTGGGTGAAGAACCTTTGTCTAATATCCAGTCTAAACCTCCCTTGACACAACTTCAGACCCTTCCCTCAGGTTCTGTCACTAGTCACCACAGAGAAGAGATCAGTGCCTGCCCCTCCTCTTCCCCTCACA